>NC_064886.1:31665290-31755290 GCF_929443795.1 Astur gentilis | reverse complement strand
GGGCTTTTTGGGGAGGGATATAATACATAAAAGATGGAAATGTCCTCTTTTTGACTAAGGTACTGTAATTCTCACAACATGAAAAGTAGCTCAAAGAAAAATCTGACTGGCCCCCTATCCTTCTTCCTTGTTTCCTACAGAGCTGTATCCAAGACATGCTTTATAGGTGACTGCATACATCATGCAGTGCTCTAAGTGTGTCTTTACAAGTATCCTGAATGCTGCTTGAGTATGGAAATTACCGACAAAAGAAATTAAGAGCAGGAACCCCATGATTAGACTAATGCATTGATCAAGTCAATTCTTCTCTGTTTCACTGCCAACACACCACATATAAAAGCGTCATTAAAGAAACTTTGCTGTCTCTCCTACTAATGGTCTACAATTTGAGCATGCCCAGATGATTGACAGGCTGTGCCAGGGCTGCCTGTGTTGTCTGAAAAAGCCACATCGGATCAGCGGAAGCTTAAAGCAAAGCATAAATTATAGATATATGTCTGTTTCTTTGATGATGTGAGACTAGTAGGTGCATCCCACTTCCATCACACAAAGAACCACACTTTCATGCAGCTTTTTCACTTTGTCACATCACATTTGAAAAAACAACAGTGAAAACATAAATGTTCTATTTTTTTTAACAAACAGCCTGTTCAAAGCCAGTTTTGAAGTTCTTCACTTTCTGAATTAATTAAATATAAAATAAGTGTTAAATTGCAAAGTTCAGTGCAGCAAGGATTGTTGCTTATTTTCTATATCTATTTGTCATTACTGTTAACTGTTACACATGTTTCTGAACCAGAGCTACTGAACTGGAACGCTCTTAGCACTTTGGCCATTCAAAACAAAGGTGTTCAGAAGGCACTGAAAAGGGGGTTTCTTTTGCTTCGTAAATTTTATTGTGAAAAGCTGAGAGAATTTTATTACTTCTAAATTATAGAATCTTCAGTAATGTTATAACAATGAATTTGGGGCTCAGGATAATGCTTATAATTATCAAGCATAAGTATGTGTAATATATTTATATAATAAAAGAGAGACAGATTGTCATTATAATCTTATCTTTCCAACACGAAGAATACTGCAGACTTATTGTAATATTAACAGATGAAATGCTACCTAGTTTGTTGATGTCATTTCTTTACCAGAACAAAAATCTCCATTATAGATGAATTCATGAATTTGATGGTTGTGGCTAATAGTCAGCCAAAAATAATAATGCATTAGTGTTCAGTCATAGAGTAATTACTCTAAAAATGCCTTCTGCATTTGCAATTTCAACGAAACACTTAAAATATAATACTAGACAGATACAGGATAGATCCATTACATACTTCTGAGGTACTGCAGAAGAGAGACTTGATAGCACTTGACTGAAAAGGGTTATATTTTTTTTAGTGTCGCATTTTGTTTCAAGTATTTAGTTTTTCAGTTTCCTTGTTATCCTTGAACTTGCTCTTCAGCTCTACTGTAATGTTTCCTTTTATGCTTTGCTGATGTCCAGTTTTATTTCATAGAAATAGTTTATTGAGTAAAGCATAATTGTACTTTGTAAAATACTCATCTTGTATCACTTCTTTTAGAGATCAGACATTTCCTTTTCCCATAAGGTCTAAAGATCTGTAAGTTGACATAATTCTGCACAAATCACTCTGGTAGTGTAACTTAGACTGTCCAAATTCCCCTTGGACTGTGGCCTCTGTAACTGTGCCATCACTCACTTAACTTCACCTTATCTTTAAATAAGTTCAACCAGAAGGGACTTGTTCAACTCACCACCTCTTGAGTAATGTGAATTATTTATATGATCTTCATATGTGTTCGTTAAGCTATATACAGTAAGCCTAAGTGTAACTGTTTATTCTGTTCATCCATAAGAGTGTTACCCCAAGCTTTGAACTCAGGCTAACCACAAGAAAAATCTCTCTTTTTTGCTGTTCTTTGATGGAAATTGACATAATTTTTTCATGTTGTACAATGGCAGCAGTGTTGTCTCAGATGGGCACATTACCACGGGAATGCATAAAGAGACATTTCACGTGTTCGGTGTTGTTGTGTTGCTACTTTCCAGACCACCTTCCCCTACTGCTTTGCAGAGCCAAATGTACATGAAACTGTGTGCTATGACATCTTGCAGTATAAATATGCCACTGTAAAGGCTACTGTGGAAGTGATGATTAGAATAGTCCTTTTTTTATCAATTCACTACTTGGCTTGAGGAGTTATTAAGTGTTCTTTGTCTGTAGAGGAATGTTAAGCATTGTGAAATAAGAATTCTGTAAAGCAGTCCTGTTAGCTACTTAAAAGGACCTCAGTTAAAATGGAAATAAACTAAAACAAACAAGGTGAAATGCAGTATTAAAATGGATTCTCCAAAAAAAGACCAACTAGTGAAAATTGCATTGAAAGTGCCGTGTATTTATAAGTGATGCTAGAGAGCTATACACATGGTCTGTTTAGAGGCAATGTTTTTGGTGGAAGACAGTTGCACCAGTACTAGTCTAAAATCTTTAAAAGGGGATGGAAACAATCATTTTTCTAACTTACACTAGCAAGCCTTGGTTTTCTTTAGTACCTCTGCTTTCCATTTGAAATTTGTCCAGAACAGCAGTGTTTACACATGTCCTGTTAGAAGTAATGCCAGAGGGACCTCAAAGGCATGAGTCTTGTTCCATTCTTCTTTCGTTGATTTTCCTCAAACATAAGATATTTTAACACTACTGTAGATCATAGGATGAATAGAGTCTACAGAATCAACCATTGTACCTCTTTCAGCATTAAGTGTGCTCAGGTTAGAACTTGCTTAATTTATTAGCTGTGAGGCAGCCATGAAACTATGGGTAGGTATATTGTTAGAACAGATTTCATTTTTCAGAAATAAGAGAATTTTGTTCTGTTCAGGTTTTTTTTCAGAACTAAGAAGGGGGTTTTCTTTTCTTTTCTGGCTTGTTTTTTTTTTTTTTTTTTTTACCAGAAATAAGTTGTTGGGTTTTTTGTTTGGGGTTTTTTTGGGGTTTTTTTTGGGGGGGGGGGGGGTTTCCTGGGGTTTCCCTCCCCTCTCTGCTTTCTCTGCAATGCCTGTATGTTCTTGTGTACAGTGGGTTTCCTCCTTGGCAAAGCAGCTTCATATGTTTCGTGGTTTTCTGCTCTTCTGAACTGGAACATGTTCTTGTGTGCTGCTAAGAGCACATAGCGTTAGAGGATCTGCAAAAGAGAAGGTATTTCATGCATCCCTTTCTGAGGTCTATTTCTAACAGTCCCTTGAAACCAATTCAAAACTCTCCCTAATTATAATAGGACAGGTTTGTGTCTGCTTTCAGTCAATAAAGCTTTGTTCTGCCTCAGGGATTTTACTTGTACCTGATTATATAATGGAGGATAGAAGAAGCAGGCAATATTAATTTTAATCCCTGACTATCTTTCATTCAAATAAAAGGTGCAGAGAGATTGATTGAAAGGAAGAAATGTGAATACGGTCCTACTAAAGGAAACATTCTGCACTGAGAAGTTCTGCTGGGTGGGACACTAGGCTCCCCCTCTATTTTTCCCTTTTTTAAGTGTTTTAGGGTTTGACATTGGACAAAAAGACAGTGTGTTTAAAACGGTAGCCCTCCTCTATTCAGAAAGCTGCCATACATTGCAGGAAGCATCCAGCACCAGACGCGCAGCTCTGGGGTGAAGGCTGTCGGTTCCAGCAGCAAGTACCGCTCGGACCGGCTCAGTACTCCCGGTCCATGGACCCAGATGTCCTGGAAGCTGGGAAATGTTAAGGTCAAGCAAGCAGCTCTCCATCGACTTTAGTGATATGTGAAAGTGGAGGAGGTTTGTATCAGACTGGATCTTCTACCTTTTCAGGCTCCGGCAATACGTAAGAGTATTGCTTTTGGTACTTCAAACACTGCCTCCGTAGCAAATGATATAGCAAATGGCTTGTGATGGGAATTTAATCAGATGAAACAAACGGGAGGGTAGGACTGGCCAAAACTGAAAAACTGGTTAGGAAAACCCACAAAACCAAGCTACCCGATACTATATTGAAGCAAACCTGAGGTTTTTGATCCCTATTTTTCATTTTGTAGCTTTCTTGGGGTATTTAGTTCTAGGCTTGGAAGCTTGAGGTTTCCTTCTGTCAAAGCAGTGTTGAAAAGCTGATACATATATAAAGTTTTAAACATAGCATGGTAAGTTTTCTGTTGTTAACACAGAGTATATCTTCTAATTTTTTGACAGTCTTTTTAAAATAATCAAAATTATACTGTAACTTAGGAAACACGCTAGATTTTTTCTTGATAAAACTGTTCCGGAAGACAATGTCTTCAGAGAAAACAATTCTAGCTCTGTGTCCTGTGAGGAAGGGTTCGTTATCCCATTGTCAGATCTGGGTCTAAAAATTAAAATAAAAACGGGTATAGTAGGGAGGAAGGGGAACCACCTTAAGATGTTGAGGTTTATATTTTTACTGTGCAGCTCTAAAAGGAAGGAGGTTTTATTGCTTACAGAGAAATTAATTTCTCGGGGTACTTAACTCACAAACTGATAACGACAGATCAGCCTTACAGTGCTCCTCAAGACTCAGTTCTGCAACCCATAGCTTAGAGTCAAGAGTGGGAAACCATGAGCAATAAAGGAGCAAAAGCATCCTCCTTACTTTTTGTATCTGGGTCATCTTAATTGATCCCAGCAGACTTCCTCATTGCTGGACTACCTCAATCAACCCACCTACATCCTCACCTGGAGGAACTCGTCTCTTTTCCTAGCAGCTGAGGCAATACCTTTGGGGAAGAAAAGGTTTCCTCTGTTACTCCAGGGAAGATTTTTAACCTCATCATTGCCATATACGTTGCTGGGCAGTCACCATCACAAACAAATGACAAACCAATACTTAGACTTCCCAGCCCACCATATGTTCATTTCTACTCCTAGAAAGGAAGTTGTGGACTCTACAGCTGGAATAGATATTTTCAGTAGCTATATATATATATAATTGGTTTTCTTACTGTTCCATGCACTTAGCTCAGTCTTTAATGTCTTTCTGAAAAATTTGGTTAGCAAGAGCAATAACTACAATGCCTTTAAAATATGTACAGTTTTAAAATATGGACCACTGGTCTGAACTGATTGAACCTGTGCTGAAACAGACAAAAAAAATCACTCTCAATCTGAATAGTAAATGTTGAGGTTAGAAAAAATTTTGTACAGTTGTTGCTGTAGAACTTGTTTGTGTGTGATGTTACATATTTCTAGGTGGAAGAAATACTGCAAAAAATCCTCAAGCCATTTGATAAGTTTGTATCTTTTGCAGCATTTTAGCCAAGTACTTAAAATCAGGAAGCATTAAAATCTCCTGAAGAAAGACCATTTGTGTACCATTTTACTTTCAGGTCTGGATATTTGAGTGAAATTCAGATGAGTTTTATCTAAACTTGTAGGTGCTCACACACTTTTCCAAGCATTTTTAGTTTTATTACTTGAAAATGCCTTACCATTTTCTTTTCATAATAATCCATATTATTTAGTGGCTCCGAATGATCATGAAAGATTCACTTATTTGTTCTGCACAGCTATACCTTTCTTCTGCATCTTCACGTTCCAGGATAACCTCGTGAGAGTTTTTACATCTGTGTATATACCTGGATGACGCGATGGTGATATCCCCTTCAGGTGAAAAGGAATAACTGTGGAAACCAGTATCTCTCTTAACTTTCAGTTTTCCTCTCAGACTAATTTGGAAATGGCAAAAAGTGATTACCACCTGAAAAAAATTTGGTGCTCTAAACATGAGCCTTGTTTCACCCCTTTCTGATGTCTTTCCTCATCTATTCCACCTGTTCCTGAAATATCAGAATACAAATGCATTAACATTCAGATTACATCTGCTGAAGTCAGAGCATTTGAATAATTCCAAATTAAGGATAGTGATTTACCGTGTCCTAAGTCTAGCGGTCCTGAAGTACTAACTTGTTCAGCTGTCATGATGTAGCACACCATACTACAGGCTGGACCTAAATACTAAATATTTAAAAAGTCTGTAGTACTGTTTTCTGAGTATTATACTGCTTTTATGTTCATCTTCTTTTTTTCAGTTGTTTTCATCAGTGGAGCTAGTAGTGAAACTAAAGACCAAGAAATAGACTATGCTTTTAGCAGTATCTCCCATGCAACCATATGCTTTGCTTTCGACTAAAGCCAGTCTTACTGTTTGGGGCTTTTTTTGTTACCAATGTTTCAGGGGTTCACTTTTCTCCACAGCACTCCTATAGAAGCTGTTCAAGCAGCCTGTGTAGTTTCAGGGAGCTTGCTGAGCGTTGCCAGCAATATTGAGCACCAGAGGGAAGGGAAGTGAGCAGTGCATCCTGCCACACTCAGGGCAGCAGCTGTACTGGATGGAGCGCTCCATCCTAGCTGTGCAACCAGTAACTGCAGCCAGTAAGTATTCTTCTGCGAGCTTCCTTGGCACTTCTAACATCTGCAGGTTTAATGCATACATATAAAATGCTAAGGGTGTGCATTCCTCTGCTTCCCATAGCTGCACAGCTCTCATGTGAGTCATTTACACTCACCTAGTTAAAATGAAAAAAAAATCTTAGTATTGTTCGTATCAGTTACAGTGATGCTAAAGAACAGATCTTAGGATTTGTCAGAAGGAGGTGCCTGTGGTTTTGTTGTGTCTGCCTCCAATTAAGCTTTAACATTTTTGTGTAGATAAGCTTTAACTTTGTGTTTCTGAAGACTATTTAGTGTAGTGAGCTTGGTTTCATGCTACTGCAGTTCAGGCAGCAATCCTGTTGAAAAGATGAAAAGCAGAAGCAGTCGTAACTTTTGAGTCATCACAGCTTTTAAGCAGTGATGTAGCCAGCTTCTTGCCTCAGCTAAGTTGACACTCAAAGCCAGTAAGAGCTTCAAGAAGAAATGCATAGTGGACACCTATCCCAAGGATAGACAAGAGCTGTGGTGCTCACTAATGCTGCCTGCCTGCAACACTTAGCCTGTGAGAGGTTACTGAAACTGAAAAAGTCACAATTCCACATCTGATGCATCGACCCCCTGGAAGATAGTAAATTCTGATGTGCATTAGAAAGCCGAAAACTGATTGTGTACGACAAATCTGTTAAAAGTACAATTTGAGATTCGGTGGGTAATTCTACAATCAGTGAAATGAAACAAAGGCTTGGTACTAACCTTAACTATCCATTGGAGAAATAAGGAGCCACATTTTCCTGCATCTTACTTTGAATAGCAAAAATAAAGCAAAGCAGTGAGAGACAATTACTTGTGGAATCAACGCTTTAAGAGGTAATCTTAAAAAGGAAATACAAGGTTGACTTTAGACTTCAGTAGCAGATCTGCATTATTCCATCAAGTTACTTAGACAGTTGGTTTAGTTTATGTCATATTAAATTGTTTGTATAGCTGATTAACAGAGGGCAGTATAGAAGGTAGTTTGTTCTAGCAAATGGCCTCAGAACCTGTTTATAGCTCTGAAATCTCTACAGCCCAATAAGAAAAAAAGGGATAGGTTTAAAGCGTGTAAGAGAAGTGTGTTCGTGATAATTCTGTGTCCACCATAGAACAGCAAGCTGTCCTTGCTTGCTTTCATCTAATGTCTACCAACAGAGTAGGTCTTCAAAGCTCTTCATTCAAGTCCTATCCACGCAAACACCGGGAATAGATGCCAACCTGCAAATACTGTACAAACACTGCTTGCCTTATTTCACTTTATTTTCATTCTTTAATGGCAATTTATAAGCAATTCTTACAGGAAGATACTGTATTTTACTCCATATTTAAATTTCTAAAGGATTTTTCATTTCCCTTTCTTTTCAATATGTTTAAAATATCCTGTGCAGAAATTATCTGCTACTGCTGGTACTCCATTCTACTGAGCTGTTGTTTTCATTTTGAGAGTCGTCTTTTCCTTTCTTTTGAAATAAGACCTAGACTAAATACCAAAATTCTTTCACTGCATATTATGGCTGAGTGCACTAAAATATAAAAACCTTGATTTAAGTATTTTTGTATTCAAAGATCATAGGCAAGTGTTCATTTGAAGGTTCAGTGGCATTTTGAAATGAGAACATCATATATAAAGATGTCAGAGATGGAGCCTCCCACAGTGAGGTTGAAAGAAAAAGAAGAACAGAATGAATAGTAGAGCTTCTAGGTTCCAAGGAATTTTAACATCTCATTACTTTAGATTACTCTACATATAATTTTCCAATATTTTGTATTATAGACTTTGAATGTATTGGTTAAAATTACTTCATGCCTGACATCAATTTAGTCTTATTCATTATCTCCTTTAAATAAAATCTTAAAAATAGCTGGTTTCAGTAAGTGAGCAATTTTCTGATAGATGCAGATTCTTCAACATTTCCAAAGTGAACTTGCTGTAAATGAAAACAGGGAGACTAGGAGGTAGCAGTCCCTCAGCATTTCTTGAGCAATCTAGTATTATATGAATGTAAGTAGTTAGAGTTTTTAATATATTTTATTGCAGTTTATACTATATTTTATTGCATTCAAGATTTTTATAACCCTACAATTAAAGCTTTTGCTACCTAACTAAGCAATTCTGACTTTCTTTGTCTAATGACAATGATTGTGATGTTATCGTTTGGTATATATAGCCAGTGCTTTGATTGGTGTTCACATGTCTTTGGTAATCTAACAAACTGTGATAGAACTCTGGTTGCCTGAGGTGGGACGGGATTTTGAGCACAAGTAGATGTGTCTCTACCTTTCGTCTAGTAGCTATCTTGAGCTATACCCAATAGTGAAACTGAGGTCACCAATGACCTCATCAGCCACATCTCTTCTTAAAATTTGTGTCCATTTCCATTTCTTATTTCTATGGCACAGCTATAATCTGGCTCTAAACAAATGAGACATCAAATGAATGTCTTACTATACATTTGCTTCATTATCTCAAGTTTTTAAAAATGTCCCATTAAAACATATACCATATGCTTTCTACCTTTGTACCAGTGTTTTAAAATTGTAATACTTGTGATCTTTAAAAGCTAGAAAGCAATTTCCATGTCTTTTCTAGATATCTGAATTAAGTAAATATTAAGTAAATATATAAAAACTTAGAGCTGGTTTGCATATAATCACATATCCAAAACACCTATTGAAAATACCAAATATAAACCTATATGCATTTATTTAGGACAAATACATCCATTGTTTACTATGCAACCCTTTTTGGTTTTGAAAGAGCTTATAAAACAATTAGTTAAACCCACAAGTGCATCCCTTCTGACAGTGGAATTAAATAATCCAGTTGGTTTATATCGCTATTTCTATTTCTTATTCTCTTTGGGGTTGTTTCCTAATGCTTGAGAGAAACTTTCTGTTCTAGATACACCAGAATACCACTCCATGTCTATTGCAAGAGAGTGCTTGGAGCTGAATGGACGAGCAAAAGGGAGGAAGGAGGTCTTAGAGGACGGAACTTCCATTTCTTTCATGTCTGCCGGGAAAAAAAAATGAGATTATATCTGTGAAGGATACCAGGCAGAGTTTCCTTCTGTTAATATGGTGAAGCACTGGAAGAAGCTCCCTAGAAAGCATTTATGTTGTCTCATCCCAAAGAGATTTTAAGAAGAGGTTCAATAATGTCTGTCTTACTAGTAGAGGAGAGATCCTCCCACAGTGCAGATGGTTGAACAGAGAGGAGATCCTTAGTAATAATGGTCCTTTTGACACAGTGAGAAATTTAGTGTCTGGTAACGCATAAGAAAGTTCAAGGGTTGATATTAAACTGTCAGTTCAAAAATATTTGGGAAGCCTTGCTCTAGGTGGTCCTTCCAACTCACCATTTCAGCCGTATTTTGATACTTGCCTGGCCTGCTTCAAACACAGCTAATTTACAGCGGCACGAGTGCAAGACACCAGCCATGCTCATACAGAGATCTTTGCTCCTTTTCCTTCCTTTACCCTTACAGACCAGACTTATTTTCTTGGAGGAAGCAGGGGTTGGATAGATGGGCTCTTTGCTTTCTCGAATAAAAGGTGGGTGAGAAAAAGAGGAGCCTTCCAGCTCGCTGGGAAACACTGAAACACCTGCCTGTGTCCGGAGGAAAGCTCCCTCTTCAGGAGACTTTCCGTGCCTTGGGGAGAGTGAATCACAGCAAAAGCCAGTGCCTAGGGCAGGCCTGCGGGGTTCCCCCTGCCAGCACAGCTCTGCCTGCCCATCTCTGCCTGCCGGTGGGAATGTCTGTGCTCTGCGGTCGAAGGACGTGTGCTGGGACCCCTTGGTAGCTCAGTAGCACACCAGACCAGAGGGAAGAAAGGAGGGAATGAGCTATTTAAAAGGAAACTCACTGAAAAAGCCTGACAGAGAACAAAAAAAAAAAAAAAAAAAAAAAAAAAATTAGATGCAAAAGAGAAAGAGAAATACAGTCTGAAAGAGAATGGACTGAAATTGCTAGTGAGTACCTTAGTCTCAGAGAGTCCCACAAAAAAATCATGCCTCGGCACCTGAAAGCTGAGAGTCACTCACAGCAGTGCAAACCTAATGTAAAAATGCAGCCTTTCCGAACCAGTAACGTTTCAAAACCTTCTCCTGTCTTGTACAGTACTTTATGCCTCCTCCTCCTCTACTAGCTTCTGAACAGCGTTTTGCGTGCTTCTTACAGGCAGTGTTTCCAGTTCTTGCAATTTTATCGTGAACTTCAAGGTATTTGATGCTTTATTTAAACCCTCAGCTCCTGCAAATGCAAAAAGAATTTTTTTAAAGGTAAAACAAAACTTTCTAGGTCTCATGATTATGTAGGAAGCTTGAAAGTGTGATCCCAAAAATATACCTTAAGACTTAATCCCTCAGAATTCAGAAGTCATCATGTGAATATAAAGAACCCAAGTGTGCTGGGGATTTCTATTTCTTGTTTCCTGGATTTTTTCTCTCTTGTAGTTATTATGCATGTTTTCAGGATTTGGAGAAATCCAGCTGATAATCTGTCAAAGTTTGGAGCAGTGCACATACTGAATGAAGGTTATAATATTTCTACTACAGCTTCAAGCCCTAGTGAAAAAAAGAGGACAGGGACTTCTCCCTGGAAACCAGTGGTAAGACATTGGCATCTCCTGGCTAATGCTTTCCAGTATATCAAGCAAAGAAAAAACAGAAAAGAAACTAAAAGCCATAGAGCAATTACTTCTTAAAATTTGCCATTTGCTTTAGGTGCCTACCATATTTTCCATTTAGACCACTTGGTAGAATCTCCTGTGTTTGGTAGAAACTTTATAAAAAGTTTGTTTAATGTTTTAAAATTTTGACTTATTTGATAAATGAAAAAGATGCAGATTTTTGCAGAAGTGCATCTGCCCTGATTGCATTTCCACACCAATTCTGACAATAAATCATTTGCCTTTATTGCATCTTACTTCCCCAACTTGCCTTTGTGACCAGGCCCATGACTGAAAAGTCTGTTCCTATGTTTGGAGACAGCAGGAACAGAACACAGATTTTCAGATTTCCTTTAAGCAAGTTTCTTTTCTAGCCCTTTTCCTCATGAAGATAACTTTGAAAATCCTTACTAAAACTAATTGAGAGGGTTGAAAGCTTGCCTCAGATTTTTTTTTTTTTTTTTTTTTTTTTCCCCCCCTAAAGCTTATTCAGAGTGATATAGAAGCCTCCTAGGATTGGGCTTTGGGGTCTGCAGGCTGCTCAAATCGAAGCCCAAATCCTCAGAGGTGCTGAACAGCTCCAACTCCAGCTTTGGCTCCTTGTTAGTAGTGGCTTCCAGCAACATCTGCAGCTCCTACAGGGATCAAGACTTAGTGGCTCTTTGGAACTCCCAACAGGCATTTGTTCAGGGGTGGTGCATTTTTATACTTAAGTTTCACTTGCAGTAGGATGTTTTCAAAGGACTGTCTGGCGTGCAATTGCGAAGATCCTTTCCATATTGCTAAAGATCCTTTCCATGTAGCTAAATGTTATGAAGAATCAGGGTCTTATGCAGTCACTTAAAGCACCCTGATTCTGTTTGCAGTCTCGGCAATTCGCTTGCTTGGAAAAGAATATATTTTGGGGAACCTTAAGCCTAAATTATTTCCCAGTTTGATGTCTCCTTTCCAGCAGTAAACACTGTTTCACTTGAAGTGGTCAACTGTATGATCCAGCACCCCTCCCCCACTCCTGTCCTTGTCACAATCACCTCTCTAAATGCTTTATTCATTACATTTTCATTGTCTTGAATTTATGCACTGAGGAAAGTGGGCTCCTAACGTTATGAATGTTGCTTTCAGTCTGCTTAGCATGTCATTTTGCTGCTACAGACAGAACTTTCCCCTCTCCCTCAGATATTTTCTGCTGAGAACCTTGATTCGAGTTTCTGTTTTCTGTTCCACATCCAAATATTCTCCATTTTATAGCCCCATCTTTTAGCGAAATCTATAAAAGGCTGCTAAAGGAAGGATAAAATGTAACACATACAGCCATGACAAACCTGTGATACCTGGTTCTGGTCACACACTAGTATAAGCTGGAAATAACTGATGATATCAATAATTACCCAAACTTATATAAGCAGACTGGAGAAGCAACATGCCACTTGCTACATAGAAGCTTACATAGCCTACGCATGCATATAATACGGGGGTGTGTGTGTTTAGGCAGACATCAGTAAATGCAATTCAAGAAGTTTACAAGAATACCAAATTTCCAATAAAAGCCTGTTTCTGAAAAATCATGTCTTACTAATGCAGAAGTAAAGGTGATCTGAATAATAATATAATATATTGGCTTTATATAGTGATTTTGGTGAATGTGTCTCAAAGTTTTCTAAGCTGAATCAACTCTGTTTTACAGATAAAGACAAAAAGTTGAAATGAGCTGCCCAGGTTCATGCTGCAAGTAAGTCTTACAGCTCAGAATAATCCAGAGAACTGTCTGGAGAACTCTTGTTTCCCTTATATTTACCTCAGAAGTCTTCAAACAGTAAAATGAAAGAGAAGGGGACATGAGAGGAAATGAAACCATATAAAGGTAACTCGTCAGCCAACTCTTCCTTCTCAAAAACACAAAATAAAAGTTTCATTCAATCCCAACAAACCCAGATGTCACCAATTAAGAGCAAAAGTAGGAACTCAGTAGATAATTCAGGCCTTTTGTTGTTGTTTTTTAAAGTAGCTTTTCTACTGAAGCCTTATACATACGTATTACGCAGATCAGACTACTAACACACATTTCCAAATTCTAGCCTTTCTTTGTGATAACACTCTGTTCTGTGCTTGCCAAAAAAAAGCCTAAATACAAATAAAAATCAGGATAGCAAATGGCAAATTCCAGCCCTAAGAAATTGAATAAACCAATAAATCATATCTCATAACACAACACAATTTCTGATAATAATGCTGTACATAAAGAAATAAACAAGCTAAGAAGAATTTCCACTCTTTTCCAATGATACTTGACACTCAAGTGGTTTACTCTTTTCAAAATATTAAGAGAGAATTAGGCCATTTTTTGTGTAAAATGTTCATATGGCTATTGCATTTACCTCCCTGCAAATCTGAGTGCTCTACTCTGTAACTTAAGAAAAACAGTACATGGGGCTTTTCAGCTACCTAGGTTTCTCTGCAAAGACCTGGGCCTGAATGCAAAAAGCAACTTAAAATGTGGCAATGTTGGCTGCTGCTGTGCATAATTTGTAGGCTTGGGCTCTGGAGTGGAATCCAAACTTTGTTGCAGACGTGTAGTCTCCATGAACCGCGCACGGGGAGAGAAGATGCTTTATAGGAGCTACAGAAACTGCCCGGCTGCATGGAGTCACCTGGAGGAGTCTGAGGCTAGCCAGGAAAGCGCTGAGGTGAGAGATGTGGGGTAATACCCCTGCCAGGCTGGGGATCCAAAGGAAAATGTATGGGGTGGGGTTGTATGTGTTATTTTTCTGTCAAATTTGTCCCACCACATAGCAGAACCAAGAGGATTTGGGCAGGGTAGAGCAAAGCCCTCTTCACTGCAACAGCCTGCAACTTAGTTTAGGCTTTAGTGTGTTGTGAAACCCTACCCTTGTGCTTCAGAAACCTCATTCTCTTATAGCAACGTAGGTCCGATGGAGCTCCGTTCGAGTAAATTATGTAAATCAAGTCTTGGGGAAGGGAGACTAGTTCCAAGCATTGAAACATAATTGAAACACACACACAAACGCCACATGTGTGTCCTGGCATTAAACGGCTATTCCCAGATTCTGCCCCTTGACTGGCTTTATGGAAATGTTCATTCAGGTTCATCCCTCCTTTCCAAAAATAAACCTGGGACTGATTATAGTTTTGCATTGAAATCATGTGAAACTCGTGGGTTTGAGTCCAGAGGAAACGTGGGAGTTTCTTGTGGAGATTTTAAGTTCACTTGAATTTGAAACTCAGAATGAAACTTGGGGCAGGAGAGAGCGAACACACACAGATCCACAGGAAAGAGTATGTTCAAACAAACCCTCGTGAAATGCAGCTGCCAACAGCTTTAGAAGAAATCCTCACTCAAAAAAATTAAATGAAAACAAATCAAAACACATTCCTCTCTCTCAAAAGTCTGACTCTCAATGCTACCAAAAATCTCTCTTTCCACTCTGGACAATGCCATTTGTTAAAAAAGGAAAAGAAAATGCATAATGTTTTGCTCAACAAAATGTCCCTATAGCAGCTCTAAAAGTATGCTTTAATTAATTTATAAACAAAAGATTATTTCCTGCACTGCCAGCAAAAATCCTGTTTGCCGACAAGGTTCTGGCTTCAAACATTATCAGCAACTGGCAGGATGAGTCCTTTTATGTAAATGAACTCATTATTATTAATTTCTGCTGGTGCTGAACGATTTATGAACTGCTTTTCGAATATGGAAAAGTGGTTCATGAATCAGAGGGGAAAAAATGTTCAAAAAGTCCTGGGTCGATAAATAACAGTAGTCATTCATGAATCCCGCCCATGGTGTCTTTTATCTTCAGTAAGAAGAAGATCAAAATGATGAAATAGTAATGTGCCAACAAAAAAGGATTGAATGGGCAGAGACTAGTAACATTGTCCTCTTCAAGCCTTAATGGGCAGGGATGAATGGTGACAGACTATCCTTCACTAACAGGCAGCTATATACTATGATTCTCCCAAGGTGAAAGCGTTCTTTTTTCGTACGCGTGCCACACAGAGCCAGAAGAAGAGGGAGCTGCTGAGCAGAGTCCCACTTGCCCCCCTGCCTCCACGAACATACGCAAGCCATGGTCGAGGGATGGTGCTTTCCCATAGCAGCTGCTTTTCAAGGAATACAAGCCTACTATGCACAGACATCGTAATTGCAAACCTCCCAGCAACCTCATGCTTCCCCCATGTCTTTTACACCTCATTATCGCTAGTCTTCCTGGAACTGGCATGTTACCTAGTTCTTCTCTACGAGGGAGCGCGGAACTGATTTGATTTTAAAGGCTCTTCTTTTAGGATGAACAGAGATGAAAAGTACTTCATAAAAAGTGAGAAATCTGGCAGCTGTTCACCTTACCCCTGCTCTCTGAGCATACCGCTAGCCCTGAACAGGTTAGAGTCTTCAGGATAGTACCGGGTAGATAACAATTTACATTGGCCTTGTTTAATGAAGACACCGCTTTTCATCTGTATTTGAAGGAATCAGGCTGAAACACAAAATATTGCATGTACCAGGAGTGAATTGTGGTCACAGAGGTGGTATTTTCTCCTTTAGGAAATTCTCTGATGTGCAAGTGGTCACAAAGAACTGGGTCAAATTTAATGTAATTTCACTAAACTCACAGAAGCTGTGCCCAGAATGAGTTTAGCCCGTTATTATTTCAATGCTAAATATAGGGTAAGTCTATAAAAATGAAGTAGAGATGGTGATAAAAAAATCTGTTCTCTAATTAGTTTTCCTTTCTACAGTTTTGATATAAGAAGAAGCTACAACTGCACATCGTGATTATTTGCTCATCTAAGAACTTCAAAGACTTTTCAGGTATTAGTCAATTATAAGCTCACAACATCCTGTGAGGTATGAGGAATTCTTTTAGCACTAAAGGTGAGGAAAATGAAGCAAGGAAAAGTTACATACACGAGGTCTTGAAAAGAATTTGGCAGCCTCAGTAGTCAATCTAGAAGAAGTGATGACTTTTCCTACTGCAACCAATAGTCAAAAGTATCTTCCAGCAGAGGAAAATAAAATGACAGACTAGTAGCTGGTTTTTGACTTTATTCTTATGTATATTTCAAACTAATATCTTGTCCATTTTCTCTATTTCATATTGCCATAGGACAAAATTCCTAAGCTTCTGAGCTCAGCGATGAAGTTTTAATCACCTCAATATACATCTTTCTACAATATATATTTTTCTGTCTACCAAAGACATAATGGCTGCTCCTTTTATGGGAAACCAGCATTTAATCCAGTAAGTCTGTGAGAATCAATATTCTTGTGAAATGACACCATGTTGAAGTTATTTTATGTTATGTTGATGGTTAGCTAATTTTGTAATGGAGACATTTCTTCTAGAAGCAGACATAGTATAATTTAGTGGTAAAAACGTCAATCACAAGGGGTTGAACACTTATGTCAGGGCAGGAAGAGGGCAGATTTATTGATGGAAATGTATCTATATACTCTTTGTGGCACTTTGACCTGAAATATCCATTTTGGTTATAATTTTGTTTTGTGAAAATGACATCAACTGCAATCACTAATGTAAAAATGACACTGGAATGCTTTGTTCCACAGGCCTGATTTAAAAGTCTTGCTGCTGTTTGTTATAGTAACAGCTTCTCAATAGCAAGTGAATTAAGGTACTCATTTAACTGCTCCTTTTTGCCGTTTGTAGGATTTTGTAATAGATGATAACCTCAGAAAAAACACAGTGTTCTTTTTTTCTACTGTTTAATATTGTTTAAATAATAAATATATAGCATGTTTCATAATGACATTGAGGTAACCAAGAGAAGGAGGCATGGTGCTCTGGATAATATTATATGTGGATATATTCCTGTGTGGTTTTTCTTCCTAATGCCAGTTAACCACCCACCCAAAGCCATAAAAAATAATGATAGGAATGGGTAGGAGAGGATGGAATAAAATAAGTACAGAGGTTGAGAAAGAGTAAGTGACAAGGAAGGAGACAAAGAAACAGCACAGTGCAAAACATGGGGAACGCAGGAATGTCTCATTTGTAACTTCAGGGGTTTTTTTATGAAATTACAAAATCCTTATCAACTCAATGGACTTTCATATTATTATTGCAGATTTACAATGGTGTAACTAAAAACAGAATCTGGCCAACCCTCAGCTTAAAGAATAGGAAAAAGGTCATTGGGAACAATGTGAATTTTACAGAGGACCTGTGCTATAACATAAAGTACTGGTTGTCTATTTTCTACTGCACAATCATTCCCCAAAAGAGTGCCTTTTACCAAATAATATCATGACTCCCTAATTATTAAAGGCTTAATTAATCTCTGGGCTAGTCCTGAGAAATCTTCACTTTAGTGTAGAGTGATTCTTGCACATTTGAAAGTTTAATTTTGTATAAATAATGATGGGGTGTTTTGCTAGATAGCACACAATCTGGTCAAGCTTTCCCATTTTCTACCTTTCCATTTACACCCTTTGCATGACTATCATGCAAAGCTAACAGCTCGCTTTTCTCCAACAATCACCTTTTTTCACTGAGATGTACAAAACTCATAATCTGCTTTGTAAATCTTCATTCTTGGCTCCTTTTCAGGCAAAGTGACAGAATCGGAGACCATCCAATGTCCTGCTTTGTGGTGAGTCACAATGATTTTCTCACTTAAATGTAGAAAACATTTAGAGTTTGGGTAGATGACATCTTTCAGCAGGACTAAAAGTGGGAATTTGCCCTATGTTTTAAGGCCGTGATCCCCAAAGATGTTTCTCTTGAGTGATATTCTAGGCTTTCTATAAAACTGATTCACTGGAAACAGTCCTCAAACAACTAAAGGCTGCTCATTAGAGAACATAGAGCACTGCTCATAACATCACTAGTAGTGACGGTATGATAAATCAATAGGGCACTCGTACAACAGTGTATTTGTTTGCACACTATCAAGCACAGCTAGACAGCTTGTTCACAGCTGCCTGTCATGCATCTCCATGTAGACTGGGAGAAGGTAGATCAGGAAGGCATCTGATCCTCCCAAAAGTTAGGACTGCTCATTAAGAACAGTCATGGTGTGGTCACTGATCTACAAACTGGAGAAGAATCAAAATAGTAGTAAGACTGAAATTTAGCTTACTTTCACATTTTGCTAATCAGATCATGGATAGTTAGTATGTGCCTCAGAGAAATGCTGACTGGCAGGAAGATTAGAAGAAATTCATTATTAAAATAAGAAAAAATGTAGATAATGTTTTGGGTGTTTGGTTTTTTTTAAAGCAGAATTTTGTTGTTTTTTTCTTAACCCTAGACATTTTAGTTCTGCGCATTTGCATAGGTAATATCTCTATCATATTTATTCACACTGCTCATAAAAAAGCACATCACAAAAGTGCCTGGAAAATAAAACTCCAATGAGAAGGGACCCATCAAGTTTAAATGGAGGTTTATATTGCAGCATTATGAGACAGGGGCTTGCACATTTGCAGCTCCCATGGCAGAAAGTGAAACTCTGAACAATTAAAGCAGCACAGACATCCTGCCCTAAAGGACTGTAAGCCTTTAAAAAAGCAGCCATGACCTCTCTTTACTGGGCCTGTTTTCTATTTAATTTACAGTCTTTATTAGCCAACAAAATCTTGGCTGGATCTTAGTCAAAGTGATGAATATACAAGCATTTTGATCTACAATTTGGGACACTTCAAAGTATTCTTTACTTTATGACCATTTGTAATCAAGGTCAGAGCTCTGGCAGTAATTTAGATACCACCTAAACATACTTATAATATGTAAACTGCTTTGCTGTAGCATGCATACTGTCCTTTCTATTTTTGTTCACAGTAAGATTGGAGTTGCAAATGCTCAGACTCTCAAAAAGTTACTCTTACAAGTATGTGTAAGCAGCTCCATACCTAAGTTTCTCTTACGCAGTTCCTGCAATAGCACACAAAAATGGAGCACACATGTATTGCAAACAAAAATGGTTTGTTTTCATCGGTTTATTTATTGAAATACGAGCTTGGGAGAGTACTAATACAAATTACTAACTTTGTGGGAGAGAAAAAAAAAAAGCCTTGACACCTTTAAGGAGGAGGTTTTGTTCTTTTTTGTCATCTGTTTTTCTCACTTTTCCATATACTTTGCTCATGCACCAAAAGTTTTCTGCTTTGTCACATCTAAGCAGTTTCAGAAGTGCTCCCCTTTCCGAGTACAGGGACTCTTTTTCATGCCAGCAGCATCCTGCAAAACAAAAACTAAAGGTGTGACCGCTGTATTAGGACGAACATCTCAGGTTCTGGGCCCAGTTCTTTCTAGACGTGATGTCTTTCTACATCTTTCTCTCTAAATGTGTGCTTGCTAGGACCAATCTTCTGATTCTCATACTTTTTCTCTACAGTCTGGCCTTTTGACCAGCACAACTCAAGTATTCATTCAAACCCCAGCACTGAGTCTCAGTTACTTTGGCCTTGGCAGACAGATACGTTGCCCATTCACTTTGGCACTGCTGCAGGGGTGCATTTTCAAATTTAATATCGTACCATCTCCCTCTTCCACCATGCATCCTTTCATCAGCTCCTTCATCTCCCCTGCAAGTAAAAATGTCCTACAGATGCTTTAAGGCCCACACAGGCTCTCCCCAGACTGTTTGTCCCTATCACATCCATGAGGTAGTGACAGATCGATGTGCATCCACCATTCACAACAGATTTCATCACCAGTGTCTTAAATTTTGATCCATACTCGTTTTGTTTTCTCCTGTGAGGGCCCACTTCTGTAAAAATCTGCCAAGCTGCTACACTTGCCCTTCTTCACATCCTCCCTTAAAACTCTCCTCTGCTGTGACACCTTAAAAAAAAATATGATAGTGGTTAAGCAGCTGATGTGCTGTGACTGCATAGTGATCATAATTATCTCCCAGTTACATTGTCATTTCTGCCCCTCTCCTCATCTGTTTGCTGTCTCTTGTCTTTTGCTTAGATTAAAGACTTTTTGGGGTAGGGACCATGCCTGTATTTCCTGTGCATTCGGATACCGTCCTGCACGAAGAGTCTTGGGTTCTAGGCACTACTGCAGCACACGTAAATAAGAATTACTGTTTCTAAAGTAAAATCCTCTGCATTTTCGTATGCAGAAATTATAGCTACATCCTGTAATCCATTTTTCAGGGTAAACAATTGACTTCAATGGGAGTTGAGCCAGGGCAGGAGTTGGCCTATAGTCTTTATTTAAAACAAGCAACATAACATATTATTAATCACCTTAAATAGAGACTATCACATTCAGTGATGCAATCCTACCTGCGGAAAAAAATAAATACATTTCCAGAAACCTTATGACTTCTCTCATTTCCACTAGGCCAGGCTGCTTTTAAGAAAACTACTGTTCTGCCAGGGATAACAAGATTGCAGTGACTCCCTGCTCGTATTTCCTTCGTGTTGATTGCTCGGATATTGGCAAAAGGGTGGTGAATAACCAGCAAAGTCTGTTGTATGCTACTCTGTCTTTGCCCAAGAGGTCTGGAGGTAGCTGTTACCTCCCATTCAGAGTTTTTATCTCCCACTAGAGCAACACGGTGCAGTCTTCTGGCGGCTGTAGTTTTGACTTTTATTCTGAATTTTGTTAATATCCTCAAATATAGCTTTATCCACATTGCAACCATAGCCTTAAGCTGCTAGTTATAATTCACCAAAGTCTTGGGGAAACAATCAGTTTGGCCAAGAATGCAGCTCGGGAAGAATCTCAAGCTATTTGTACATGCCTGCATCATAACTGTTGGTGGGAGAGGTGGTTACGGAGGCCACTGTCTCCTGTACTGTTCTTGAGGAATGACAGCTGTGTGCTTCCTCCCATGTAACTTGGAAGAACTGCAAAGGAGAGGAAAGCCAAAGCCAAAAATAAAAACATGCGCAAAAGCAATGAGTAAAATCTGCCAGATTCAAGGAGCTGTTGTACTACTGGAGATGAGCCAAAAATCTGTGGAAGTCCCCTATTAATGCAATGGCTTGGATGTAATTGCTTCCCCCCACCCCTTCCTTCCCCAGGTGAATCTTGTCTTGGACATATAAGACAGACTACAAAAAGCATGCACAATTTTTCCAGAGTTATAATGTTTGTTTTACAGGCTTTCTGCCTGAAAGTATATTTTTTTTCTCTTCTCTTGCAAAGTGTCGGACTTCCTAAGTTGTTGATGTGTGAAAGTGAGACAAGTCCTTAATATACTCAGTAAATCCAGTCTGTATATGCTTACTTTCTACCCAAATTGATTATTATTTTAGCTAAGGGTTAATCTTAAATAAATGTTCATAGACCAGGTTGCTTGCTTTCCACTTTCTGCCAATGTTTAGGTCATTAGATGCTGGTCTGTAAATGAACCATGCAGATAAGACCTAATGTTAAATATCTAGGACTTCCTTATATAGGGAAAACGCAGGAAGGATAAGAATCTCCTTGCTTCAGACCATAAGACAGCTATTGACTTTCTAGCACTAGGAAGAAACCTTCTGAAGCATTTTCTGTTTGCCATCATCAGGAACAAGATGCTGAATTAGAAGCACAGTTGATCCTCGTCTGATTCAAAATCCCCTATGTTTCCAGTGCCATAATGAAAGTGCTCATAGTTGTGTAGCAAAATTGCTCCGGTGGAATATAGCATATATATGGACACAGAAGTAAACTCCAGGTTCCTTCCTAGCCTTTTACAAAAGGACATAGCATGTTTATCTAGAAAAGAGGGTTTGGGGGGCAGGGGGGGAGGGGTCCCCCTCAAAGGACATAGGAATTGTATAACTTTATACTGACTTCAGTGTTTACTGTATTCTCAGCAATGTGCCTCTATACCCATATATTTGGGGGCTTCTTCAGTCAATTATTTCTGTGTTATTGGTGAGAAATTGATCTAAATATTTTGAGCGGAATACTATGGTGTATCTGAAAATTGCCTGTTCTTTCCTATCTGAGAAAAGCATGCAGTACTGAGTAGATAAAGCAAAACTTCATATTTATTTTAGATAATTTAGTCTCTAATTATGCAAAAGTGATGCGAGAGAGATACACAGAATCTGACCCAGAATTGTGACTAGAAAAATAATAATATTATCCTAATTAAAAACCATATAAGAGTTTGTTATCCAGCCTCAAATCCCTGACAGACTTGTATGGCTCAAATAATCGCAGGATTTTCAGGCTAAAGATTTAGTAAAAGTTTCATGGAAAAAAAGATCCCTAATGAATTCTCAGTGTTTTTTAATATTGTGCCTTTTCTACGGCAATGATGGCTTTTGGGGACTCTTGCTCACTTATGGGACATGTGGGTCATTCAAAAGCTTGAATATTCATTATGAGATGAGCTGGAACTGGATGTGCAATATGTTTGGTTGAAAACTAAATTTTATGTAAATTCTACAGTGATGTTTTCTGGCTCAGTTAGAATCCATTCTACTGTTTATCTTTATACTAATAATGGTCTCTTGGGCTTCTTTTTAAGCCTCTCTGTATACTTTTTTTTCTTTTAAAACGAAAGATGAAGATCCAAAGAAAACAATTTTTAAAGATAGAAATAGAAACACTAGGTAAAAGGAATTAGCAATGCAATCTCTGCATATATTATGTGGAAATCTTCTGTAAAATTGCAGCTTGGAATTTTATTCCTAGGAATTAACCATTTCATGTTTGAATAGCGCTGCTGCTCTGGTTTCCCATATTTCAAAACCCCTTTGGATCTGCTTTTGATTTCTATTTATGGATATTTTTGTGATATTTGTTAAAATATTCCTTCTCCAGAGTGGTAGATCCAGTTCTCTGGAAGAAATAAAATCCGTGGCATAGCTCTGAAATGAGAATTAACCTTGATTACTACAGTAATTTACTAATCAAAACTGGAGACCTGCTAATCAAGCCTGAATTACCAGCTGCTTGATTTTTATAGTGACATAACCAAAATTGAACATTTGGTAAACAAGAGTCTTATTTATGAGGGGAAAAAATTGGCATATGGCCATATTCATCTTAATATATTTATCGCTATATTGTTGTGCTTTCCTTATCTGCTAATGTAGGCATCCCCTTTCTAACTTAGCCCATCTACCTTACCCCAGAAAGATGAACGCTGAATTTTAGATTACCCTAGAATTGGAGTCAGAGGAGACAATCTCACATTTCAAGAGAGGTTTTCTGATCTACCTGTTCTTTTTGCACCCAGGGAGGAGACCGACTAATACACCGCAACAGCCTCGTGTTACAGAGTTTGTTCGAAAGCACCTTGGAATAAAGGCAGCGGAAAACTGAAAACAGAAACGAGAGGAATGGAGAACTGCCAGTAAGCAGACAGCTGGGAAAAGCCGCAGGAGGAAATGGCAAAGAGCATCCATGCGGCGCTGGTGAGCCCGGGGCCGGAGGGGGTGCAGACAGCTCTGGAGAAGCAGGAGAGCAGGGAGAAGACCCGGGGGAAATGGTGAGAGTGAATCACCCAGGGCCTGATGGAGGAAGCCACAGACCACTCCTGTGAGTAAGTGCATCGCTCCTATAAATGGACCATGTGCCAATTACTGCAGCCTATCTGATGGGCCTGGAATTTTGAAAGTATTTGTCTGGTTTCCATAAGCGCAACTAATTTCATGGGTTTAATCTTCTTTTTTTTTTTTCAGTCTGATTTCTGTTCATTTTTTCAGCTCCCAGATGGCATCCTGTATCCACTGACACAGAAAATAATTTCACAGTATTTTCTTTAATGAATGACCTATTATGAACAAGCAGGAAAAGCCCATATTGTACAATTCTTCCACAGAAAAACTGATAATTAATGTAAATGGAGAGAAGCCCCCAAAATGGGAATCTTTTTTATCGTTTGAACTGTGGATGGTATTTCATTAAGGTGGCTTGTGCATTTTTTTTTTTTTTAAATCCTGTTCAAATGATATTGTCATGGGTGATTGTGCTGTTAAAAAGGTAAAGAACAGAAACGCAAAAAATTATCTCTAGAATAATATTTACAGCATGAAATCCTCAGCTACTCAGGCTCCTTCCCGCTCTCTGGATGTTACTTTAGACCTAATCCCTCATTCTCTTAGTTCTTAGGGCAGAAAACATATACTAGAGCTAGTGCTGCTTCCATCTTTTCGCCATCTTATCTCACAAACCTCAAATACTGTTTCTTCCTTTAAGTCTTGACTGTACTTACGCCTAACAGGAATGAAGAAGCACAGGGATTAATTAAAATGCACTGAATGGTTTATAGCGTCCTTAGACCTTGAAGAACGTGTGTGTATAGCGACTGTACGTTTAAACACGACCCTGCGAAGCTGTAAGGGACCGCAGCTTAGCACAGGCCAGCCTCGCGTGCAGCCTGCACAGCCTTACAGCTCTCCCGCAGCAAGTGCAGTCCAATCACGTCATGCAGCAATTAGAGCAGCACACTTAGCTACTTGGATCAACTGACATTTCTTCAGAGTGGTTTTAAGTATCAAGAAAATGTGAGCAACTATAAGCTAAAACAGAGAGTGCTATTCCTAATACTGTGTACTCTTGGCAGGAGGGACATCCACGAGGATAAACATTCCAGGTTTTAGGGATGGATCCTGTAATTACACTCAGTAGGCAATGACTTAGAATATTTGGGAGGCCAAAGAAATAACAGTGAAATAAGTGGCTTAGAGTTAAGCAAGAGGGGATATTTCCCCCAGCAACTGGAGTAAGACTCTGCTCCACTCCATTTCATGTCCCTGCTTCTCCCTGAAGCCATATTCGTGCATCCAGAAACTTTCCACCAGAAGTGCTCAGTATTGCCTTACATGTTTAGGATGACCTTTACACCCTGTGAAAACTTCAGAAGCCCAACAATCTACCTGCAGATTTGGATCATTTCAGACTGCACTGGAACACAACAGGAGCTCTGCAGAGAGAAAGAGCATATGAAGTCACTGAGGAGGGAGTACCTGCAAGGAGGGAGTACTTGCAAGGAGGGAGTGATTGCTATGGAGGAAGGCCAGAAAAAAAGTAGAAAACAACAACAAAAGTAGCAACAGAAAAACCGGGAAGAGGAAGCAACAAATGGTAACGTGACACCATAATGCCTTACTGGCTCTAAAGCAAGGAAAAATTATGAAAGCATTCATTTATTCATTTTCAGCCAAAGAAAAAAAAAGGGGGGCATAAAAAAAGGAAAAAAAAAAAAAAAAAAGCCAAACCAAACAAACCAGAAAATAGAACATGTGAAGAAAAAGGGCAGCAAAGGAAGAGGAAATTAAGAGAGAGGAGAAACAAGTGCTGGAAGTGAAGGAGTGGATGGGGGGGAGGAGGCAGCACAAAGAGATCTGACATACAGGGCTTTTAGGTAAGTGAATTTTATTTGTATATGTCATTTCCTACTTTTTATTGCATTTGTCTGGCAACCATCCCACAGTTCCATAACCTATGGGTGGGTGGGAGGAGGTGGCTAAGAGGGCAAAATGGTAGTTTTTGGCAGAATATCGACATGACTTGAGTCAGGCCGTTACTTGTGGTTGTCATTAGACAAACAGTGAAACTGGGTTAATGGGGCAGGTGTTTATGAATCCTACAGGCTAGAGGAGGCTCAGTTTTCGAAACCTGACTCATACAGAAAGGGAGAGGCCCGAATGATTCAATGCAGTGAAAGCAATGGCGAGCAGTGGTTTCAGCACTGCAGGGGCCACAGGGACCTATTTCAGATTTACAAGGCAGTTCTCAACTGTCAGGTATGCTTCAGTCTCTTAACAGACTTATGAAGGTGGACACTGCTTTATGTTTCTGTATTATTAACTTCCTTTTTTGCAACCACGGGATGGAAATAATTTCTTTTGTAGTGCAAAATGAGATCCTGAAGCACAACTATATGGCAAAACATGACTGTCATGGAAAATATCCTGAACTCTGAGTCTCCATCTTTTCTGGGTATCTTTGTTTCTTTTTGCCCTCTGTTTAACTCTTTACAGGCTTTTTTCCTAATTATCTTGAATTTAAAACTGAAAAATTTCTAAAACATACAGTGTCAAATAAAATGAGTTAGGACTTTTGAAAACTTGAGAACAATAGCTGCCATCAAGAGTCAGACAAAATGTCCATGTAGACCAGTGTCTTCTCTCTGAGAGTGAGAAGGAGCAAACACCTAGCGAAAAAGTGTATGAACTCTGATATATCGCTCATACAGAGCAATCCTTCTTCCCCTGTGTGCTTCTGCCCTCTGAAGATTGGTATCTTAGACACTTTGATTTGGAGGCTGGATCTTGATCATCATGTTTAGTAGCTAGTGATGGATTTCATTTGCATGATTTCATGTAATCCCTTTTATGGTCCATTTACACTTTTGACCTCCGCACCATCCTGTGGCCATGAGTTCCGTAATTTCATTATGCACTGTGAGGATAAAGTACTTCTTTTGTTTGTTTTAAGACTGATGCCTGGTCATCTAATTGGGGCTCCTAGTCCTCGCATTTGTGGGAACAGTTGAATAACGGTTTTACATGTTAGAAATAAGGCTTTTGAAATAAAAAAGCTCTCTTGCAATTTTAAAGCCTTATGATCAGGCAAGCTCCTCCTCCTCTTGCAAATCCTTCCATGAAAAAAGGAAAAAGTCCCAACTCCAACTGCAGCCTGATGAAATTAGAATTCATTAAAGCAAAGGTAGTTTTTTGGGTGTTCATACTGCACAGATAAGTAGGCTTAGTCTTATTTTATATTTCCTGTATGGTTCCTTTCTCATGTCACATCACAGTGCTATTGTCAGTTCCACGGGATGGGACATAGTCGATTTGTAATGCCATGATCTGTGGCACAGCTGCTAAATCGTAAGTATAGTAATGGGAGAGTATGTTCATTGAGTTCTTTGCAAGAGGAGGAAGGGCAAAGGTCTGGCAAGTCAATTAAAAAAATTAGGACTTGACTTTGAACAAGACACCTGAGCATGGACAGACAGCAATGTACAGTGGGGTAGACTAGGGTGTGAACTTTGGGTACTTGTAGGTAGAAACTTTGGTAATTGCGACGTTCACATGCCAACTCCCCATGTAAATATTATTGTTTCTTTTCCACTTGCATCAAAGCTATCTTGCATTCGGTGCTGAGCGAAAGCACGTATATGGATGCTTGCTGAGGGGCAGCTGACATGCTGCTACTCTGCACCCTGCTGTGACCTGTGGCCACCCGCTTTTATGCCTACACTTTCAGGTTTTTGGCCTCTTTGGTCTCTGTCCAGGAGGAGAAGGAGCCAATAACCGTATGGGCTGGTACGGCACAGCAACAGGGTAGGTGGCCCTGAGGGAGCTGGCTCACCGCTCCTCTGTGCAGAAAGTGGCGCAGAAGGGTCTGTTCTTTTCCCTGATCTACCACATTTCAACCCACGCAGGGCAGGAGCAGGTAAGAGAGACGATGTGAGGCAGAGCCAGCGTTTCCATCTTCCTGCAGCCGGTAGCTATCCACATGATCTTTTTTGCAGAATCTTCCAGTTCTGTGTTATTTTGTTTCATTCTAGTCAGATTGCTTTACACAGAGACAAAGAACAGAGTCCGGGATAAAATCAAAACCGCTCTGAAAATGCACTGTGTGTGGCAGTATTTGGAGCAGCGGTGAGAGGTTAAAAAAAGAGTTTGACCCTAACCCAAGAATCAAAATTAATGTAAGAGAATTTAATGCAACACAAGGTGTGGTGGAACAGAGACTATTGGGGGGTCTCGTTTATATCAGTTATGACATTCAATATTGAGCACTTAAAAAGAAACAACGGTGTAATGGTTTTCACTGAATTGTGTGAAGAAACAGGATAACTTTAACAAATATCACAAAACATGTCACAAATCAATTGTATTGAAAATATATTGGGCTTCTTTAAAAAAAAAAAAAATCAGAAAAGGAAGCAGCACAAGCAGGAGGAGAGACAGCACACAAAGATTTACTTCTGAGTGCTACAAAATATTGAACTAAAAATAACATTAAAGATGAAATTTGCAATGAATCTCAAGCTGCTAAATTCCCAAAGGCTGGGTCTGCCAAAGGCTCTGTTGGTTTCCTCTGTTCTTTTCTGTCTTTATTTAAATATTTTATACAGTTGTCTATGTTCATGTGTAGTGCGAACTGTCATTTATATTTCAGTCCACTCTAAAATGGATCTTAGACTATCTCAAGCTGTGCACTGCAGTGAGTAGTTTTGAACTGAGAGGTAAGTTGAAGCGGTAGGGACAAATGAAGACTGATATTTAATGTGGTTTTTGTGTACTTATATTTTGCTGTCATGTATTTTGCCTTAAAACTGATTTGTAATTTTATGCGTTTTGTGACATTATGATAAGATGCGATGTGAGTATGGTTTCCATTTAGCAAATACATTGATGTATTTTTGAGTCGGAGTGCTTGACTGTGGGAATTCTGCATTCTGACCTTAGGGTTTAATGTTTAGCAATAACAACATGCAGGTTTAGATCTGCAGTCTTAAATGCTCCTCCTCGCGTGTTGGACTTCCCAACAAAAACTTTTTAAAACAAGCCGGTCTTAAGCTTATTTCAGCTTCACTTCTGTGACAGGCCCACAGGGTGCTGAATATCCTTACGTCTCCATCATCTTAGGAATACAGGGCACACCTTACCCAGAAAAATTGGGACTCGCCATGAAGCTGGGTCCGTCACCCTGGGATAGATTCTCCCACCCATCTCATGTTGGGGGAGGAAGCAGAGAGACCTTCTATATCCCCTGTAAAGACAAATTGCAGCAGTCGCGGTGGCTGGAGCACCGAGAAAGCTTCCTAATTGCTCCCCGCAGGGTGGAAGACGCCCGAGCTGAGGCTGGAAGGGGCACTGGAGGCAGAGCCGTGCCTCCAGCCCAGCAGTGCCAGCCGTGGGCAGGGTGATGGTACTGACAGCAGAAGCGTGTACAGTGCTCCGAACCCGAAAGGAGAAAGTGCTCCCTGAAGGACTCGTGCTGCTGTATCCTGACCTTAAGACAGTCCTGTCGCTGATGCGCAGTGGTACCTGTTAGATTAGGTAAGAAATGTTAAGATACGTTACGGTGGGATTCTGCGTTGGTTCTACACCAGCAGGAGGAAGAACAAAATTAGTAGTCTTGGACTCCATTTCATCAGTTCTTACAAAAGAGAGAATTCTCTCTTGCTTCTGAACAGCAAGTCATACAGAATAAAAATTTAAAATAATGGCTATTAGATTAAGAAGTCTAAGAAGCTTTTACTACTTGGGAGCTTTGACTATTAAAGAATTGATAAATTGCCACTGAAATACAAGCAGCTCTGCAATATGATAGATCAAAGTTCATTTTTTTCCCTAATGCGGAGTTAAGATGAGCAGGCTTACTTTTTGCCCATCTTCTTTGCAGATCAAAAACATTCCTTTCTCTTTATTTGAGTGATCAGTTTACCAGAAGAGCCCAATGTATATGTTGTGACTGTAGTAAAATTCTTATTCACAAGCCTTTAGGTAGTAATACAGCATGCTGGCATTATGCAAACCCCAATACATCTCAGCACTGCTGTCCAAAGTATGTAGTATGTCTCCTCCACATAACACAGATGTAAAGGTAATTAATTATATTTCATAAAGGGATATTTCTTAAAATATTTTGACCACATTATTGAAAAGTTAACTCTTGTTTCACTAAGTTAGCAGAAAGACTTCAGCATGTTGTGTTTTAGTGGACTGTATTCCATAGAAAGGACTCAAATGACTGAAATGTAAACTTTGGAAAGACACTTGAAACTTATGGCTTATTAGAAATATATTAATTGCATGTCAATGTAGTTATAAGAGTTTTTACTTTTTGTATAGGCTTTTTGGTGTATTAAATACCTATTATTATTTTAGAAGCATGTCTAAATCCACTCTGATAATTTGTATGTTCTAAAAACCTTTTAAATTAACACTAAAAATATGTAATGAACATGCAACATTAAACACTTGTAAGGGCAGACAATACAATCATATCCTTCAGAAGATATTTCTAAAACGTGTGATCTCCAACCCACTAACTTACAAGTTGTGTAAAAGCTTGTACATCTGGATCATTGGGTAAATACTCTCTGCTAGTATAGCTGGAGGAGATAGACATTTCCGTTTTTAAGTTCAGTTCTGTAAAGAAAATCCTTATGTAGCTGTCCACGACTTGGCTGCTGATCTTAGGTCGGACACAGCGTGTGCACACTGTCATAGCACCCTTTGTTCAAAGAGGAGGAAAATCCTGCATGCGGCCCTATGAATGTTCAGTCCTCCAAAATGCTGTGCAGTCCGATCCAGCAAAACACTTAGGTGCATACTTAGTTTTAAATTTAAGGAACAAGATACAAGTTAGATATATACTTTGCTAAAAGATGCAGGATCAAATACATATATTCCTGAAGGAGGTATATAATGTGTGAAAATAAATTGTATGGGTAAATACATATACATCCCTAGATAAGTAATCAAACAAGCCTTTTCTTTCAGTTCAAGGAATACTTACATTTACGGTATTTTGTTTCACATTAATCCTTCAGTAGTCTGCCACAGCATGTATCTGGCCATGAAATTTTCATCTATGTAGTGTCTTTCTTTGGAATGTAACGATTTACAATCTCTGAGCCTGGTTTGGCTTATCTTGACGTTGGTGACAGAAATCCCAATTTTGCTCTCGAAGGGCATGATTGGACCATTTAACATTTATTTCAGCCTTGCAGAAGGACGTATTGCTTCTTTTATATATAAAGTATGCCAAAATAAGATTAAGAGACTTTATGAACTTTGCACAGTAAGTCAGTGGCAGGTAGTCATAGAACTAAGGATTCCTTCCTTCCTGACTCTGACTTCCTTGCTTTATACTGTGCTTTTGATAACGTGTCTGCATTCCCATAGCAATACTATTCTGGCACGTGATAATGCAATAGTTTTGAAATATGCTTTTCATGTGATGTGTGAAAACCTAAAATCTATAGATGTGCAGTATGCATGGATAGAAGAATTCATATTACAATATGTAGCTACAAGCATAATAAATGGAAATTGATGAAAAGGGAATCTTTTTACTGCTGGGATTTTAAAGAATTAAACAAATGTGCGTAGTTCAAATAAGGCAGAATATTTTGCTTCTTGTCATAGAAAGGGAGATGGTCACGTGTTGGAAGAGAAAATCAGCTGCTGCTTGGTAAGTACTCTATGATTTTTCTTGACTGCTGCCATTTGGGCCCTATCAAGTCCAGTACTTACCATGCCGATCAGGGACACTAGCTCCTTTTTTGTTGTTCTGTCTTTTGAAAGGACAGTCTGTCTCAGAAAAACTAAAACTATAGCAATGCAATGCAATACCATGTCTTCAGAAATATCTTTATTAATTCATTTGCTTTGCAAGTGGGAGCTAAATCAGCATAATTGTGAAGTTAATTCTTGGTCCAGTCTTTTCGTCTTGAAGGCAGAAGAGAATCCCAGAAAAGTGACATTGAATGCTATTTTTCTCTCATTTTTTATAGACAGTCTTTGCACAGTACAATATTAGGTGAAGCAAGTATTTGTAATTTATATATTTGTGCTAGGTGGTTTTAATTCTTATTGTTGTTGTTGTTGTTCTTGTTTTAGCAGTAGTAGCAGTAGTAACAGCAGTAAGTAGTAGTATTACTGGAAGTGCCTCTGTAAGGTTCTGTACAAATCGATCATGAAAAGATAGCATTCTGGAGATGATGCTCTATCTAACTGGAATCAGCAGGACATAGGAACTATGTCCTGTACGATGAATAACAAAAGAAGGGTAGTTTACATTCTTTGATACATTTCTGCTCGATTAACCCCCAGTGGGATTTTACCCCTCCAGTCACATTTTTTTGTTCCTCTGATCTTCTTTTGTATTTGCTCACTGACCCCAAGCATGTATTTGACTTGTGACCCTATTTCTGTTAATAAAATACAGGCCATCTGACCAGCATTCACACCAATGAACTACAAGGTGATGATTACCTCATTGTAAATGCTAGGAGTTAGCAACATGCTGCAGCGTAAGGCTGGTGGTTGGGTGGGCTGAAGATAACCAGCGAAGGCAGCATGAGCAATTCTGAACTGTGATTTCAAAACCAAAATAATGATAATGAACTCCTTCAAAATATGTAATACTAGCTGTAGAAGAACTGTGTATCTCCTTATGTATTGTTCAGCTATTAATTAGTTGATAATGTTTAGGGGATTATGGCATGACAAAAAACAATTATAGCTATAATGTGGAAATTTTCAGTATCTGTATGGGTGGTAGCTTATAAAATCAAAATTACCCTATCTACATTTTGGGTCATCCATTATAATTATATGCCTCATGAAAAAATATATCAGCACTCAGTGGTAACAATTTCAGGATAGCGTTTTGAGGCTAAATTAACACTGGAAAGCATAGGTGAGCTCTTTCTAAGCAAAGTGTTATTTGTTTTCCAAGCGCTAGCAGAAATATAGAAAATTTTTTTTAAGAAAATGCATAGTAATAAACTTATTAATACTTTTACCAATTCTTTAAACCGTGAATCTTAGGAAAAGCACTGCTAATTGTGCGTTACATGAAAAAATCATGCCAAAGCCATTTATCAGATATGTAATCTGTGGCTCTATTTTGTGACAGGAAGCCATTATTTCCACTGAAAAAACAAATCCGTTAAATTTGAACTATTAGATTACAGCAGGGTTAAGGCTGCTTCTGTGCTGTGGAGTCACATCAGGGTCACAGCCCAGTTCTAGAGATGTACTGCAAGAGCTTCATATCTGATTAAGACAAAAAACTGATAAAAATGTAATGCAGACTAACAATATGGAATTATCTGATGCAGTTTGGGGGGATAGGGGCAGGGGGTATAACATCATTCAGTTTATTTGCATACGTTTGTTCTTTCTACTGAAATCAATCTCTTTGAAGGAAGCAAGAAAACTTTGGAAAAAGAAAATATTAATGCTGGTAAGAGAACACAGAAGAAAATCTTTAGTAAACATTTCTCTTCCAGTGTTGATTATCATCCTGTCTAATGTTTATTTTCATAATTTTCTTTGATCCAAACACAAATAACAATAAAGTTAGCTCCATTTCTTTGAACTAACAAAACTATACCGTGGCCAAATTTGGAGCAAATTTTTAAGTGGCTTTTTGGGTTTTCTCCCAAGCCACATAACAGATTTATAGGGTAGATATTTGCATAAGTCACACCCTCTCCTATATAGGAATGTTTCTATGGCTAACAGTAATTTACCTGCTGTGGGCCTCTTTCGGACTTTATTGAAAAGGCTCAGGGCTGTAAGCATCCAGGCACATACTCAATAGCAGTCACGGGACCACCAGTGGTCCAGGGCTTTGGCTCAGGGCTCACCCCAGTTTGTAGGGATTGACTGCGGCTCTGCTGGGCTGGCTGGTGGTTTGCGAACGCAGAGTGCAGTCAGTCCACCCGCGCTGCATTTCCCACCCGAACCTACATCACAGATGGCAGGCAGAGAGGCAGGGTGGGCATGGCAGAGGACCTCTGCACAAGGGGACCTGAAAAGGGGTTGTTACTGCTTCTCACTCCTGGAGCAGAGCCGAGCGGCCAGAGCACAGGTTGCATCTTCGCAATCTTCTTCCATCAGGAATTTGACAGACTATATGTACTACAGACTTAGAAACAACTACATTCCTAACATAAATATTATACAATCGTAAAATAGGTACTACGGCATTTACCATAGTGCTTGAAACCAGGTCTACGTTGCTGGAGGTGTTTTCGTCTGTACATATTTAAAAACTCTGCCAAATCACAGTTCTGCTTAGGAGACCAAAACCACAAAATCATCTCAGGTCACGCTATTGACTGTGTCTCAGAAAGCTGTCCTCTTGTGTGCCTGGCAGCACCTGCTAGGGTCACGGTGAAAAGTCCATATCTGTGACGGAAAGCATATACGTCAACTTCAGATTACAGCTAGCATGTATTCTGGCTGGTCTGTTCAGCCCTCCTGAATGCAAAAACTCTCTCTGAATTTGGTGAAAGTTACGAATAAAGACCATGACGTCCAACTTCAGTCAATCAGCTACAGAAGAGCCATATGCTGAATAAACTCCCTGCTTCTTTAGGTTTTTGAGGATATGATGCAGAAACATGAGAGATTTTCAGGTTGTCTAAAACTTACTATTTTTCTGCTCTCCCATTACATTCCTGTGTTCGCCCCACTGCTTAGCCTAGCTGAACAAGGGCATCCGGTCTAATGATTGATTGCCTCTGTGAGCAGGTCCAAGTTTCATTCTTAAATCAGCCAGCATGTGGTTGATGACAGGGACAAAGCCAACCTTCATCACTCCCTAAGCAAATCGTCTTCGCCTTTACTGTACACTTCGACCAAATTATGATTTCACCATTGAAATAAATGTCAACATTTCCACCAGCTTCAGATGGATTGGGATTTGGCCATTGGCTTCTAAGTGCAGATGGCCTGTTTAAGGGCTTGTTTTTAAATCAGGAGGTGTGCAAGTGCTTCAAGAGATCATAAAAGTAGAAATCAATACAAATAACATGAGGTCAGGTATTGCTAAAAAGCATCATTAGAAAATGGACATGTTTAAGGATAAGTCGGAACTAATCTCAGTGACTGCAGGTGACTTACGCTTGAGCAAGAATGAAAATTTGGGTTCTGAACTGTGTAGAACAGTTTTGCCTGAACCTTTTTACTTTTTTTTTAAATACATGTAAAAATGCCAGTTGTTAACTTCCTGCAGTTTGTTCCCGTCAAAATAGAGTACTTCTGGTCCTAGAGGAGGGAGGCCCCAAAAGGTAACTAAAAGTGCCTGCCTAAATGTGCGAGAGCCCTTCCCTTTAACAGAATATCATCACAACTACAAACACAACCAAAAAGCACTGCTTATTCAGTTTCTTTTTTTTTCTTTTTAACATTATGAATACAGGAATACCAGAACCGATACTGTAATTATTGTGCAGTTCACTTTCATCTAAATATGATTAGGAATATGAGACTGGAAAAAAAAACCATGCCTCTAGGCTCTGTTTCCTAAATTGCTGTCAACTGTAGCATAGGTACAAAGCCCAGAATGAGCCCACAGTAACATCCACTGTAGCTGTCCCAAGAACAAAGCTAGAAAAGTTAGAGAGCTACAGAATGCCCATTTCTGGGCAGAAAAGAGTGTGAATCAGTGCACTTTAAAAACTTATGAGCTTTACGCTCTTACGTAATTTTAAGTAAAAATACATAGAAGTGCTCACATGCTAGAAAAAGCTCTCCCTTCTTCTTGTTACTGAAACAAACGGGACTTTGGCATGTAGAAGCTGTCCCTTGTATTCCGTAGTCCCTGAGACTGCATGGCTTCCCGGATAATTCAGAGCTAAACACAAATTGTGCTCAGCGTTCTTCCCTCCTCCCTTTTTGAAAAAATGTTTATAGTCTGCATTTCTGCAAAGATGAGCAGAAAGCCTTGTAGACAGCTGTAGTAATATCTGCCTGAGTCTGCAGGAGCCTGAAAGAGCAGCAATGAGAGGTATAGTGCTTGAAAACTAAAGATGATAGCCTATGTCACGCTGAAAACTCAGGATGTGTTACAGCTCAATTCCATGTAAAAATAAATAGCGTATGACTTACTGTAGTGATGGCTCCATTTGGGGGTTTTTGGTTTTTTTAATATTCAGTTAAATAATATTCAATTTAATATTAAATTATTTTTATATTCAATTAAAATAAAATATTTGCAGTTTTTGTGAGAACATGCTTTGCCACTGATGGTCCAGGCCTTAGTGGGTGTAAAGCTTTTGTGGTGCCTGGCAAAGGATGCGGCTGATGTCCTAGCCCAGCTACCTAGTTGTAGAGTATGTCCATCTTGAAAATTCCTCTTCAAAATGGCTCTCTAGCAGGATAACTGCGCTCTTCACATCTAAGGACTGAAACACGAGTCGTGCCTCAAAATTCTTATGTTATATAGTCGCACTGTAATTCTTCTTCCTTTATGTCCAGTAATTTTCCTACGCCGGTTCTGGTCTGTTCCATTCTGCTCAGCAGGGAGTGGTTTTGTTCTTTTTCTTTGTTGCTATTAATTTTCTTGTAACTATTATCTACTATATTCACATAGCTATCAAGCTACTAAAACAGTGTTCAAGTATATTAAATCCCCCATTTTAAAACAGTAATAAAAGGTTTTTACTAAATAAACACATAAAGCTTCTCTCAGATCATGCAATAAGGAAACTGAATATAGAGCTAAAGTTCCCAGAACTTGGGAGGACAAAGGAGCAGTTTACTAAAGAGCCTTTTCTCAACACTCAGAGCTCTGATAGTCCTTAGAGGAAATGATAAATCTTTCTCTTTGTCACTCTTCCCTAGGTTTCTTTTGTTGTTTAGGATTAAAAAAAAAAAAAAAAAGTGTAGGTTCTACTTACAAGGCAGCTTCCTTGATGTTTCTGGTAGTCCAACCAAGGGACAAGATTGTGTGTATAGGAAGGGGAGATGAACAATTCATCCTGTAAAGGAGTTAAAAACAACAGTGGAAATCCTTTATAAGAAGAAGAGTGGTTGGGATTATAGCTGCATGCTTTCACTAATGACTTTGCAAACATTTAGCCAGAGATAACCTAGAAATCCAGTTGCACTTTATTTAATATTCAGATAAGGACCATTCACCTGCTGTTAAGCTACAACATCTACAATCATTCTTTGAATACTGATAATTATATGAAGCAGACTCCCCTAGAGGCTGGTAGTCTAGTCTGGATTCACCTGGAATACAAAGATGAATAATATTGCATATTACATGCACCCAAGTAGTTGCAATTTATAGAAATGTCCATTTATGCTCCTGAAAAAAAGATGTGTATTTCCCTAGGGGTATAGTATATGGTGATAAAAACCTGTGTGGGGGACTGTTTGGATTGTAACTCCTAGTGTGCCTGTTGTTGATTAATTAATAAACAAATAAATCATTATATTTAGCCTGATATCTCACTACAAGACCATAAAAGAGAAAATGTTAAAAAAGAATTTTGTGTGCCTCGCCATAAGGGAGGGTTACTCAGAGACACAAGAAATGAGTACTAGAAGTGGCATCCAAGTGGCTCAGAGTAGGTATGTGTATACATTTTTAAAAGATGAGTAGCATTATGAATATGCTCTCTTTGCCTCCTCCTTTCCTCCTCTTTCTCCCATCAGGTGCCTTGTCCTTGTTCTCCCCTCTCATTTGCTGATGGCTGATAACACCTTATCTCCACCAGGGAAGCAACCGGGAAGTTTGCTCCTTCCTCACAAGACTGAGGGTATAATTAGAACAACGCACCTGCTCAGTCCTCCGGTGACTCAGTTAGTCTACATCCATGTCAAAATCCATGCTGTGAGGGTAATTTGATCATCTCACTTACTTTTTTCATATACTTTATATGAATAAACCACCAGAACAAGCCTCCTTTGAGTTGGTTCAGTTTAATCTCACAAATTTGTGTCAACTCTGTGTTGCCAGAAGAATTTTATCATTTGATCTCATGGTTACACTTTAGTAGACTTTAGTACATATTTTATTTCACTCTCCAGAATATAAAATTCCATTTTGTGTCAAAATAATCTTTTTTATTATTATCTATTTATATTTCAGGGATACTTACAGGCTTCAACTGAGATCAGGGTCTTGTTGTATGAGACAATACAGAAACATGCAATAAAAGAATTCTAGTCCCAGGAGCCTTGTAAGCTAAATAAAGGCTGGGAGAAAGGAAATATTACCCCCATTTTACAGATGGGAAACCGAAGCTCTGACAATCTTTCCATACAACGCAGTGCAGTGTCATACAGCAATACTGAAGAGAGAGTTCTGAAAAAGCAACAAAGTCCAGAATCTGTGCAAAATAAAGGCTGACTTAAACCCTGTTGTACTGGCAAGCAGCCATGTAAGTTCAAATAAGTTATAGATGTACACCAGTATCGTTTGCACACTGAGCATCCCAAGGCTCCCTTGGCCTTCTCCATGCTTGTTCATCTCCCAGTCCCCCCTTCAAAGGCAGAAGACCGCGGGTTTTGATGCTGTCTTCTTAGGCTCCTACGAGTTAGTCTACCCCTTCCTCCAGCACTTAACAAAAATTTGCCTCTGGCCCTGCGATGCCACAGCGGTGTCAAATCTCTCTGACTGCAGCAGCTTCCAGGCTCAGCAGAGATACATCAAGGGTCTGCTAGGTTCTCCTTCCCAACATCTGAAGGGTAATGTAATCTTTTTGTCCTTGAACAGAGCCTGAAATCTCCTGCACTAGAATACTTTTCCTCATTTAATTTGCTCCTCCCAGAAGACCCTGTAAAATCCTGCTCAGGAGCCAGCAGAGGGTATTCACTCAAGACCCAGCAGCAGAGAAGCACTTTGGTGTTCCCTGAAGACAAGCAGAAACAAGTGGAAATGGTAAGTTCACTGTCTTCCTTTCAAAGATGACTAAAGGTGGGAGGGCAGACTGCCAGGAATGAGGGTGAGGGCAGCAGTTTGCACAGAGGTGCTCGTGTCCCCCTCAAATCTGCTGGGCTACTGCTGACATTTGCGAACCAGCCTGCCGAATTTCGTTTGCAGAACTCTCTGAGCTAAACTCTTCACCATTCTAACAGCACCACTATAACACTGCCTTTTGACTAAAACCCAGTTCAGACTAATTGTCAAGGATCAGATAACAGGAAAATATTTCTATTTGACAGTCTACTATTTTTCAATTGTTCCTCTGTTACATATCTAAGTAAACATTTGTTCCACTTATCATTTCTGAGCAAAAGACATGAATCATTTGACTAGTAAAACCACAACGACAGCTGTTGCTTATTAGAAACAGTCATCTTGTTCAAGGACTTGCTATGGAGGAGTTCTTCAGGAAACCATTTCTGCTTTTAGTGCTTTACAGTGCAATGAAAGCAAAGTTGAAGAAATTAGGGCATTTTTATTTCACTTATGTGACTGGCAAAACACACAGGTGTGCACGCACGCACACACACAGAGAGCAATCATTACAGCTGAGCTAGAATCCCCCAAGAAACAGCAAAATACTCATTTAAGAATACTACCAACGCTATAATACTTATGTTCTTTGACCTTGTGATGTTTACACAGTTCTCTACAATACAGATCAAACAAAACTGGATTTAAGGGTCCCTTTGTAAATAGGTTATAGGATTTGGGATTTTGGTGATGGATACAATATTTATACTAGTTATTATGCATGTACCAGGAACATTTTTCACCATTCATGGTTTCTTCAGGTCTCAGGAACAAATTAATTCTGGATTCATAAAATCCCATGAAGCCAGTCATCAGTGGTCACTACTATGTTACTTTAAGAGAAAAAAAAAAAAAATCAGTTTTAAAAGTCTGATCAGGATAGGAAAACAAGGGAGGGCAACTCTACTTATTTGCGGTAAAATACTTTTTAAATTAGTGGAAACAAAATAGGGAGCAAAAACCAGACCACAAGGAATTCAAGAACAAATAAGTGAAACTGAGTCAGGCTAGACATAAAGATTTTTCCCCTTCTAGAGTGCTGGTTCAAAGGCATTATAGAGCATAAAGGCCAAAATCTGATTGTTTCTGTGACCTGTATGAAATAAAGGTGTATTAAACAGAGGCCTAACGGTTAGGCATTTTATCAGACAAAATCGCAGGAATGGCATACCCTGTATGATGCCCTTATTGTCAGCTTTGAAAGGAGGAGCCGAAGACTCAATGAGCACAGAGACTGCACTGATCCTAGCAGAGCAGAGGGGAGGAACATTGGCAGGGCAATGTAGAGATGCTACCAAGTAGTCTGCTCTGCAGTGAAATAGGAGCACTTGTGGCTTTGTACCTGTTGCTTAAATACCTTTCAAAAACACAAAATTCATTTGCAAACATTAAAGAAGAAAGAGTAAAAAAAAAAAATTATAAAAATGGATTGTTGGGATTATGGCACAAGAAAAGGAAAGTGAAACAGAAAAACTGGAGAGAAGCGTCTCACTGAGGGGGCAAAGCTGAGGTTTATTATAGGTTAGAAATCTGCAAAACTGTCACCAATTCAGTAGTAGTATTCAGTGAGGTTTCTAAAGATCATATCCTGCCCTTCATTCACCCTCACAACACTCACTGATGGGAGTCAGCACTTTGCTGCAGCTGGGTATTTATAAGTCATTTGTTCTGTGTAACATGCCTGTTCTTACTAATCTTAGTCAAGTGAGTAGTCCATCCTCATGTGTCATCCCACGGAAGTCAAATGTGCTATTAGCATAAGTGATGATTACTTATCTGTGTGAGGTCTTGTGAGGTTGGGTCTTTCAGCATCAGTATACTTGACATGGCAGTCTTTCTATTATAATTTAATAAAATGGGGCCCAATTCAGTTCAGAGGTGCCTTGAGGAATAAGCTGGACTTAAATGGTGCTTAGGCCTTTGACTGGACCTCTGCAAACCCTGAATTTCATTGAGTGAATACTAATTACTTAGGGGGGCGGTATTAAATTATAGACTCAGTTCTTTACCGTTGCTCGCAGCACGGCACCTTTGCAAGTGCTTGAGCAGGGTAATGGAAATCTGAACACAGAAGAAAGTTCTGGTAAGACGGCTTTCCTTGGTAAAAACAGGGACTGCAGAAATGTCCTTAATAAGTAGCTCGGAGAATTTGTACATGTCGATGGGTAAATTTCACTCTAGAAGAATACTGCGCACTAAAAATGGACAGTGTAAGACAGTGGAGAAAGCTGCATCTCACAGCTGCACTCAAATGGAAACCTCTCGTCCAGGCAGGCAGATGGAAAAGGCCTAATCCTGAACCCTGCGCAGTCAGTGGAAATCTTTCCATTGTGTTGAGCTCTGAATTAGGCCCTTCCTGAGCAAGCACGCTTAGGCGCCCGTGATGCATCTTAGTCTTGGATGATTGTGTACAGTAGCGCACTTAGTTATAACATCTGTAAAACGAATCAGTTACCCGTAATCAACTACTTGGTGCAAGAAGGAATCAATCAGTTCATTTCCATGCCACGCATCCCTCCTAAGGAAGAACTCCTAATTGCCACATGGATAAATCAGCAAAAGACATCACTCATGCTAAGCACATGATTTTAAAGGGTTACATGGGTTTCTAACCGCCGATATTCTCTCTCTTTTTATTGTCCTTTACCTGATTTCTGAGCAGCTACTAGCCTCAGACTGGCTCCTGTATTCTCTCTGAACCTTCATTCTAAGATCCTATGGCTCTCATAGCGTTTACGTCTTTTGGGAATACTGCAACAATTCCTTGTGACCTTTGTGACTACCTCCTCAATTCCTAGTTCTCCTAATTTCCAAAGTGTAATGGACGTAGGAAAATTTTGGATCATAATTTCCTAAACAACTAGCTCTTTGACCTGCCATAGTTACAGAGTGCATGAGTAGTCTTCTATGTGACCCCAAAAGGTTTCTAAAAAAAAAAAAAAAATAAATTTGAAAAAGTCTTAATCAGTGGTACAAAAAATATTGCCCAGCTGTTAGATCCAGAGGGTCTGGCACACTAGATCACAAGTAGTGGACCCATTATAACATTTGATCCTTATCTTTGCTTGCTGTAGCTGTTAAAGCAATCTGCTGTTTGTATACCTACTGCAATTCCAGCTTTCCAACCAGGTGTTTGTGAAGAATTGCATTTATTAATTAGTACATAAATTGTTTGCCAAATTACGTATATTAAAGGCATATATGCAGGTCAATCCTGTAAAATCACACATATAAGGTGCATTTTACACAACGCATCACTCAGACTTTTGGTGAAGGACTAAAATGTGCATATTAAAATGGCAGCAGGTCCTCACTAAATTAACAACAAAGAATCATCATTGTCAATATTAATGAAACAGCGCTATAAGAACTTTTTTTTTTTTTTTAATAGTTGTCTGGATAGAATAAGTTTTAGTCCTGTTAGATTTAAAATCACGTTCAGACCTTTTCAGAGTTTAGATGCCTTTGCTGCCTAATGCCCTCATACAGCCCAAGAACACGCCCAACTTCAGCCGGCTGTAATCCATATGAAGTCAATAGGACTTCCTCATACCTTTGGAAAAAGCTTGCTTAATCAGTTTTTAAAAGATTTCAAGATCTTTGTATGTCCATCACTATGTTTAAAATAAGCATTTTTTATTTGCTAGCCATCCAAGGACTGGATTTTTCTTCATTTTCCCATTAGCCTGGCAGTTTAGCCAGTAGAACCCTTTTATTCCTCCCACTGGAGTAGCACAGAGAAATTCATTTGATTCCAGTGGATAGTCGTTGATTTCATTATCTTATTATAGAAAATAAAGATTACGATTCCAAATTATTTTGCCTGCAGTCCACACACTAACCATGTAAATGGCAATATATGGAAAAGTTGACTACATCATAAAAAAAAAAAAAACCAACCAACTTCCTGCAAAGATTTTCTTGAATTGGTTTCAAAAGAATCTCCTGTTTGGCATCTTTCCTGTACTGAATTTCTGGAGGGTAACTGCATTATGTGCATGTATAACATGTAAAAGGAAACATTCACTGAACTCTTTCTTTCTGCTACCAAATGTAACTATAGCACATTGTTTGTGTTTAAAAGAGTTGCCTGAAAGCAAAACTCTATACGTGTCTAAGGTTATAGATGTGTGCATTGTAAGATAACCACTAACAGAAGGTGAAATACTATTCTCTTTCCCTTGCTGTTGACTGACAAAGGTTGCATCTAATGATAATTTGAATATTCTGCCAACAGTTGGTGATATTCTACCCCTGTTAAAATAAATAAATAAATAAATAAATGCATGCTTCCATCTCCCAGAGCAAATGCCCTGTAAGTCTATAGAAAACAAATTAGGAATCCGTTATTCTCAATGAAAAAAGTCTCCACGAGAGCTATAATTTTATTTTTTTAGTGCACAGAATAACATAAATCAAAAGAAGCAATAGTCTACCTTGTGTTTTGACTACTTTGACCCTCTTCAACCCCTGCCAATTTTTATCTCATTTTTGTTTAACTTTGTACATCAGAGTTTAATTTTAAACCTGGTCCTGAAGACAGTGATGTATAGGGTACATCAAGTATAGCTTAAATTACCCTCTCCCCAGTGATTTGAAGTTGAGGGGAGGGTCTTACTCTGCAGCAGGGTGGGAAAGAGAAATGGTCAGATGTTGCCCTTTGAACCTGACCACCCTCAGCTACAGAAACATTTATGCCAGAACATCATTTATTGATTTTATTATATTTTAGGATCTCTTAAAACTGTTGGTGAAGTTTGCCGTATATTAATTTTTGACACATGCATATAAAAGCAGAAATATGGGTTGAGCAGAAACTATAAATATAGACAACACTGCCCAATAAACTTACATCCTTTCACTTATAGGTTTCTATTTCAGCTGATCATTCCGAGCAGCCTGTCTTTGAAAATAAATGTAACCCCTCTGATAAGCTAACCAATTTGAAGATTAAAGCTGCATTTGAGGATTAAAGTTTTTCTTATTTGATTATTGTTGTGTCCTGTAGCAGTAGAAGATAAATATTAATAAAATGTTAAAGTCCAATTCTGCTCACTTTACTCATGTGAGCATTTTATACCACGAGACTGAACAAATTACGCAGCATTTGGCCCTTAAACTCAGCGTGGGCCGCTCTGTTTTCTCAGTCCACTAAGAATAAGTCTCCCGTGAAATGTTACATGTACCCGGGAAACTCACGAACCCGCTGCTGCCGCAGAAAACTCACACTGATGGCTAGCTCTGAAAACTCGCCATCCAGTTATATACCACAGAGCTGTGTCTGTGTTCTTACGGAGGAGAATAAAAACCACAAGAAGCGCTCTACAACAGACCACAAAATGGGTTTGGCACCTGTGTCTCCTCGGAGCCGAAGTTTCGGAGCTGCGTTATCACGTGGCCTGCTGACCCCGGGAGAGCAACGCTGACCTTGTCTTACACGCAGAAGTCTATTGCTATGACTCCCCTGAGAGCACAAACCAGCTGCAAACTGCTGCAATGATTAACCCTTATGTGTTGTAGATGTAACATCAAGTCATGGTAATAAAGCTTTCACTGCATAACAGATCTCTTGCTTTGTAAATTGTTGCTCTTATCAGCCGCTCTCTAGGATGTTATCCCTTTTCTGTGAAGCATGACTGCTGTGTTGTTCACTGGAAAGGCTACCAGATCTATAAAGGCTCTGATATTTATTCAATTGCTCTGGAGAATAATGCAGAGAATACGCTTTGTTTTAAAAGTAAAAATGCAGCGTGTGAAAACAAAAAACCCCATGAAATACTCATACATATGAAACAATATATTAATTAAAATCCAGAATGCCTGTAGCAGATTTGAATCCGGGAACACCAGATTTGCTATAACAGACACCTGCGTTGTTCCATTGAGTCCAGGCTCCTGTTTGTGGAAGTAATTTATACCTAATGTTTTGTAAAAATGAAAACTCTTCGAGCCTGTAGCGTACCTGGACAATTACAGTTTTGCTGTTTGCCTGGAAACAAGAATGCTTGTAGCAGCCAGCACTCACCTCCCCAAAACATAAGCACACTTAAGCCTTATTTTGTCATGCGCTTCAAATACCAGCCCTAATTCTATGCTTTCCTATTTCCATAGACGCCAATGGGAGTTCCGAGCGTGTATCAGCCTATAATCCAAACTACAGGCCTGTGAACAGGGCCCTGGCTTCCTCAGAAACGCGATGCCTTTTATCTCAGCGTGCGCGCTTCCTACCCTCCAGCCCTTCCCTTGCCAAATCTATGGCCACATCAAGGCTGTGAAAGAAAAGGTGACCTTAAGGTAAGCCACGGTATGACACGATACTATCTGCTTTAGTCTGCAAAGAGCCAGAAACTGTAGCTCTGAGAGATGGAAGCTGCTGCGTGTGTCACAAGGACTGTGGCTGCCCACAGTCTTTCCAACATCCCACCAGCCGAGCAGAGCGAAGAGAATTTATTCAACGCATCCACCCATCGAAGCAGCAATTCCGTGTGTTTTAGGGGCACAGGACTGCCAGTCCTTGCTGTTGCTCCTGCCTCTGCAGCTCGGAGGTTGGGCAGCCCAAGAGCATTGCAGGGCTCTGGCCACAGCCCCCAGGGACAGTTTATAGTTTTTATACACAACCTTTTTCAAAGAATAAAACCAGCTTCCAGGTTCAGGAATTAAGATGAAAAGAAAAAAAAATCCCTTCGGTATAAACAGCGGAAAAGTAAATTCAATTCAATTTAAGGAAAGAAAAATGGTTTCCCTAAAAAAGCTAAGGCGTTATGAGTTTTGGGAGGAGTGTTCAGGTATCGTAACGTGTTTGTGAAAGGCCTTGCACTGTTTGGGAGTGCAGTATGCTAACGTCACCTGCTAAGTGCAGGGTGAGAAAAGGTATTTGGGAAAACTTTTTCAGCTCAGGAGTGACAACGAAGAGGGAGGCCACAATGAAGATGGGTTTCCTTGCAAGATTCCCTGGTGCTCAGAGGGAGCGCGTTAGTGCCCTTGGATAAGATGTAAATTAATACCACTCTGTGGTCCATGACTCAACCCTTTCTCCACTTCTTTTAATCACATTACTTCGGCTTTCCCTTAATGAAATAGAGGCCGATCTGCAGGAGCCGTGCTTGGGCTGGCCTTGCCAGGGCCTGCATGAGGTATTCTTCATTCCTCACCAAGGAAGAAGCCGCTCTGGGCTAAGGACGCTTTGCTGTTTGGTATCTGGATTCATCTGCTTGAACAACACTTCAGATAGAGAGTTTTATTGCAGAAGTTAGGCTGGACAGGGCTGTTCCTCGCCCATTAGCACAGGGAGCATTTTCCTGCAGGGACTGCAGATGAAAGCAACGAGTTCGTTCCTCTTTCCCCACCTCCCCCTCCACAGGCACAGTGGTGTTATTTTAACACCAACAGCTGCAGTTAAAAAAGAAAATACTACCAAAACCTCGGCGAGTCCTGCTACAGCAAACAGAGGTAGAAAGACAGTGACAAAACAGTTAACAACTCCAAAACTGGCAGAAACAGGGAGAGGCAGTAACTTCATTTACTCCTTTATCAACTCCGGCAGCTCCTGTTCTTCTCTGAGTAGCTGCTGTGGCCTCCCAGGTGGAGACTGTCGGCCTCTGAAGGGAGCAGAAGTTGTCTCTTCCCTCTTTAGGAGGACCGGGAGAGCTCTCTTGGGGATGGCACCTTGCACCCAGCCTGGCCCCCGCAGGCGTGAGCGGCTGTGGAGGAAGAGGAGGAGGATGCAGCGGTGGGCTCCAGCTGTTGCAGCGCTGCGTCCTTTCCCCGGGGGCCCATGTTTGGAAGCTGCGGAGGCCCTGCGTGCCCTTTCACGTCTCATCCCTCCTCTGGCTGTCGCTCCTATTGCTGAGGTACTGTTGCCCTGGTATTTGGTTACTCAAAGGGGAGAAAGAAGCAACAAATTTACTGAAATTATCTTGAGAGTATTTTGTTCTCTTGTGGGGTTTCTGTGTGAAGGGGGTATCTACTCCATTAACTTCCATTAATATCAAACCTCTACTATTAATGGGATTTGCATATGGAAAGGAAGAGGATTGACCTTTAAATTCATTAAATAAAGCAAATTTTTAAAAATAATTTTACTTAAAAGCATTAGTGTGATGAAAAATACAAGAACAAATACATAGACATCAGTATCCGGGCTTTCGTTAACACTAACGAGCAAATTATTGCAGGGGAAGATTTGCATCGTTGGAATACATATTCTAGCCTCCATACTGATATATGTGATGTGGGGTTATCTTTGTATGGCTCCTCTTTCAGAATATATTTTCTTCTTATAAAATAGCCTCTTTTTAATTCCCACTGGGACCTCCTTATAAATGAGGAACTGGTCCTCAAGAGACTGGCCTGGCTAGAAAAGTGTGTTATTAAAAAAAAAAAGGAAAAAAAAAGCAAAGCATATTAGAATACTAAGCAATATAATTAGCTCATTTCTTGGGTTTTTTTTAGAAAATATTAAAAAAAAAAAAAGTATAGCCAAGTTTTAATTAAACATATTCTCTGGATGTTTGAATTGTGTAAGAATTAGAAAATCCTGTTGTGTTTTAGAGGTATTAATTGCATCAATTTAAGGTTTTCACTCTGATCTGCAATATGCGGTCAGGTATCAATTGCATCAATTTAAGGTTTTCACTCTGATCCGCAATATGCGGTCAGGTATCGCCACTCTTCTTGCAAAGTAGCTACAGCGTGATGAATAAACGATGTTTGCCCACATAGCTGGGGTCCCAAGCTGCCCCTTGGAGGGGCGTTCTCAGCCCATGAGCGGCAGTGAATGTATTCATCTCCTAATCTTTTACATGGGAACAAATATAGGTTCTCTATACCAAAACTGGTTAAATACGCAGATTCAAAATATTATTGCTCTTAATAATAAATATTGATTTACACGTGCTGAAAAGCTTCTGTTGCCTTCACAGCAAGTAGTCTAAAATATAATTAGATTAGTAACGTTTTTACCACCGTACTGCTTTTCTAGTCCGATTCTTGAGACACCAATGTCCAATGGTCTCTGGGTCTCCAGCATTGCTCTGCTCTTGGGTCTTAACCCATCTGCGTCTCAGCTTTCTGACATAGCCCTTTGTACCTTTGAGGTACTCGGCTCAAACTTGCTGCCGGTTAATCGGTATTTTGTGCTATTTTGTGATGCAGCTCAGTCTATAAATTCAGCTATTCATTCTGTTCCTGTTCTACCTCGGGCCCCCACAAGTGGGAAGAGGTGAAACCGTTCGGGCTATTCTTCTCAGAGCTCAGCTAATGTCATCTGCTGAATATAGCTCTAAACATCTGAAGTTGGTGAAATTAAATAAAGTGCGAGCATCCTTTGGTCTATAGGTCTTTGCCTTTAAAACTATTACTCATGGTAACCTTAACAATAGTATATTAAGAAAAAAAAAAAATCCTCATAAAAGAATTTAGTGTTTAGGATGGAGCTCTGCCTGATATTAGAACAATTACGGAGCAGATGCATCCACTCTGAACAAAGTGACCTTTTCATGAAGTTACAAAACATTAAAGGTTAAAGAATGTTTGAAAGGAAGTTAATACTTTTAAAACATTAGGAAAAAAATTGCCATTCTTTCAAGACCTGACCAAAATCAGTGGGAGCCTAGAAAATGACTGTTTAGGCACATCCAGTCATAATTTAAGCAACTCTTATTACAGGCGGATATAAGGTATTTTACATCGTCTGTTTCATTTTAAAATTAGAAGTGCTTTTCCAGGGAAGAAATGAGATTTGATAGGAATAAATACCCAATGAAAGAAATCTGCTCTGAAGCTGGTTAATTGCAATTTTAAAGTCGCATTTCTTTCTCTCCATTGTGGAGAGATGACATGAGAACAAAGGGAGGCAATCAATGACGGTGTCAGATTTTTTCCGAGTTTCCACACTGCGTCTGACCTGGACGGTGCAAACTCTCGCCACCAGTAAGAGGGAACAAGGGCTCCCGCTCCCGCCTTCGCGCTTCCCCCTCGCCGGCACCAGCAGGCGGTTGCGGCGGGGGGGTGACACCCACCCCCCCCACCGCGGCTGCGGGGACCCTGAGCGGGGGACAGGTCCCCGGGCTGGACTGCCGAGGCCGAGGGAGGCTGAAACGCGTCCTGGAGGTGGGGGGTGGGGGGGGCGCAGCCCCCGAAAGCTGCCCGCGGAGGGGTGCTGCCCCGGGGAGGGGGGGGGGGGGGGGGGGGGAGAGCCGGGGCCTGTTTGCTGTCTCATCAGGGCGACTGCGCCCAAACAGCCGATTTATTTTTTTTTATCCTTTTTTTTATCGTTAGTCTTCATTTTTCTCGGAGAAGGGGGTGAGGGTGGAGGATGCTGGGTGCCGGCCGGGCCCCGCGTGTGCGGAGCCCCGCGGAGAGGCGGGGGGAGCGCGGTTCAAACTCCTGCGCGGGGTCTGCGTCATCCGGGTCCTGTGCTCTTCATACGTAATAAATTTAAGAAAGCCCTTCTGAACAGTAGTTGCTGGGCATGATGGGGAGGGAGGATTTACGACCCGGCAGCCCCTCTATGTCTTCTTTAAATGCCCCTTGGCCGCCTGCCACGCCGTGGCCTACCGGCCTGCGCAGTTTCAGTCCCGGCATCAAAGACGCGCGTTGAGGCGCGGGGGCGGGGGGGGGGTGTCACAGCCGGGGGGGGTGGGGGCTGCGGGACCGGCCGCAGCCCCGTTGTCCTCGTCAGGCCGGTGCGCGTGTCCCCCCCCCCCCCCCCCCCCCGAGCGCTGCCTGCGCGGTGGGCACCTCGGTGCCCCCGGGGGGGCGGGGGGGGGGGCGGGTGTAGCGTTGCTCTTAGCCTTGGCGGTACACTAAATTAAGCAGCGTGGCTTGAGAGTGTGCCCGCAGCAGGGTAAAGGTGCGTTATGGGCAGATCGGTAACTTTTTTAAGAGAAACTTGCATATCTTAGTGGAAGCAGTGTGTGCAAATCACTAAAAGAAACCCGTCTGGGAAACAAGTTTCTGTGAAAAGAAAGAAGGATTTTGCTCGGGCTTAGGCTTTATCAACTTCCCACTTCATATATTTTTTTCCTGGTTTTTGTTTTTGGTTTGGCGTAGGGTTTTGGGGTTTTTTTTCCAAAAAAAAAAAAGGTCTATCTGTGCACAACAAAATCTTTATTGCGTTAAATCACAGGCGGTCAGCAAAGGAACAGCTGGGTTAGCTGTGCAATGAAAACTTTCAGGTGATGCGCGAAGTAAGAGGGGAATCCCTTCCCCTTCTCCTAGATCCTCCAAATGCTTTTCAAATTAACCAGCTCTGAGGATCGCTGCCAGTCTCCACAAAGGCGTTCCCAGAGCCTGCAGCGAGTAAAACTTTGTGTAGGTAAAATTAGCTGAACCCCTTCTGCTAACACAATAGCTTTTGTTGTCACGTACGGTGGAGTTCCAGGATCTGTAACTATTTTTCATAAAAGGTTTTCCTACTGCCCAAGTGAATACATCACGCTACAGTAGCTCTGAATGGTATCGCTTATTTCCTTCAAAGCAGCGGCCGATTGTTTCTCCCGAGACCTTAAGTCCTTTCGAGGGGGGGGAAGGTGATAATTCAGCGGGACTGAATCGCGACGATAGATCTTATTTTAGCCCGCATCGTCTCCAGAAAGTGCAGCCCCTGGGAGAGCGGCGAGTGCCGGGGGAGCGGGGCGGGGGAGGCTCGGGGCGGGCGCTGGCCGGGCCGAGCGGCGTTCGCCGCCCCCGGACTCTGCCCGGAGGAAGCCCGGCTGGGACGAGCGAAAGCCTGGACGGCGCGGGGGCCGCAGCCCTTCCCCGGCCCCCGGCCGAGAGGCACCGCGAAACGCGACGGAGCCTTCCCCCCCCCCCCCCCCCCCCCCCGCCGCTCCCCGGCCGGGGCCCGGCTCCCCCGGGGCGGGGAGCAGCGGCAGCAGCATCCCGGCAGAGCCGGGGCCAGGGACCCGCGCTCGCCGCCCAAGTTGGATCCGCCAACTCGGCGGCGGCGGCGGCGGCGGGCGGGCGGGCGGGCGGGCGCAGGCTGCTCCCCAACCGACGTGGGTCTGGGGGCTTCGCCTCCGCGGGGTCCCCGCGGGAGAGCGGCCGCCGCGGCCCGGCCGGGGAGCGCCGCTGCCGCCCGGGGAGGGACGGACGGACACGGACGGACGGACGGAGCGCCCGCCACGGGCACGGCCCGGCGCGGAGGGCTGCGGGTGCGGTGCGGTGCCGTCGCGCTGCCCCGCTCCGCCCGGCGGCTGCAGCGGCGGGGGGCGGCCGCACGGGGCCGACCCGCTGCGGGAGTTTCCTGGCAGCGCCCGGCGGGTTCCTGAGCCAAAGTTTCCCCCCACCGCAGTGGCTGGGTTGGTTTGGTGGATTAATTTTTTTTTTTTTTTTTTTGGGGGGGGGGGGGGGGATACATCTCTGATATCGGGGGTTAGGTGGGGAATTACTTTTAACTCCAGACGGAAGCGAATCGATTCGGACAAGATTGCCTGGAGCTCAAAAGGAATGCTTCAAAATATTAAGGCGCTGGGCGTGCTTACACTTTTCCTATCTATTTTCCCCGTTGCTCTTTCCGAAACGCCTGGTCCTGATCGCAGGGGCACTGCTATCCCAGTTCTGATTTTCTGGGGCTTATTACATGTCAGAAGTGTAAAAGTCCTCTGGACAATTTACAGACAAAACATCTGGTTCGTTGAAGCAAAGCTACTGGACTAAGACAAACAAACTTTGCTGCTGTGTAAATCGACTTACCCAAACAATTTACATTCAAGCAAAGATTTTAGCCCGAAGAAAAACTTTTATTCATTTGTATTCAGGAGGTTGGGGAATTCATAGGCATTTTAAAATAATTTCGCTCTAATAAAGTTAGGTAGATACTACAAAATGTCTTTCTTCTCAGGTTATTATTGCTGTTACAGTGGTTATTGACAACACGTTGTATTGTACAGAAGTGGAGTGTCGTTTTCGGTCGTGGGCAGTGGTGTTTTTAAACAAACTTGTCAGATGCGTATTCATCTCGTCCAGCCTTAATGGGACCTCTTTGTTCTTCGCCGGCAGAATCCGAAGTACTTTCCGCGCACTTTCTGCGTTTCGATGGGGTGCCACCGAGGCGTTAGGAAGGAGGGGACGTTTCTCCCCCTGGGGCAGAAGGCGGCGGCCGGCGGCTGCCCGGACTCCCAGCCGGGCAGCGGGTGCCCGGGGCGGCTGCGGGCTGCCGCGCTCAGCGCGCCCGCTCCGGGGCGACGCCTCCGGGCTGCTCCCGCAGCCCGCGCCACCGCCGGTGGGCGCCGGGGGCGGGGGGGCTTGCCCCGGGAGGGGAAGGGCTGCTGGCGGCCGAGGCGCCCCGGCCGCCCGGCCCCGCGCCTTCTGCCGGGGCTTGCCCGCTCCCCCCCCCCCCAGCGGCCCCCCTCCCCGCGGCCCGGCCCCCGGCGGCCTGGCCCCGAGCGCGCCGCCTCCCGCCTCGACAGCTCGCTCCTCGGCCGGCGGGGCCTCAAGAGGCCCCAGCGCTCTGACGGCCAGCCCCTCCCGCGTGTCCGGGGGACGCTCGGCTGGCCAGGACCCCGCTGGGTCCCCGCCGGCTCCTCCGCTCCGCTTGAGGGGTGGAGGTGCCCCGCGGAGCCGGGCTGGCGCTGGGGGCGGGAGGAGAGCGCCCGCGGACGGAGCAGCTCGCCCAGCGGGGCTGCCCCCCCCCCCCCCCCCAAAAAAAAAAAAGGCAATCGACCGATGCTAACAAACGGGTCTCTGGGAGCAGCTCCACAGGCGCTGGGGGACCTCGACGCCGCTTCTCCCTTCCTCGTTTGCGGTGAACCGGTGGCCGAACAACAACACGCTGCTGGGGAGAGAAAAAGGTGAAAGCCCGAAACACGCCGGTTTCTACCAGGCAGCTGGTCCAAGTTTATTGAATAAAGTTCCCTTACTGGTCCTCCCTGGCTGTTCCCGTAACTAACAGTTACTTTCAGGGGTCCTTTTATCAGCTCAGCCCGCTGCCTCCGCTCGGACCTGCGTGGCAGGAGGGCTTTTCTGGGCAATTGTGGGAGTTTTCACGTAGGGGAATGAACTGAGCAGTGAAAATACACACCAAAGAAGGGCGCTACACGGTGCACACCGTCGAAATGCAAAACATTCTTAGCTGGTGGACAGTTCGGGAGTGATGGTTATCTAATTATGGGACTTATAAATAATTGGTACCTTGGTTTAAGACTGCCGGGAAGAGCGAGCTTAGAGCTGAGCCTCATGTGCTGAGTCTTTGTAGATGGAGCCTGTACAGCCATCGATTTTACACGTTATGCCTGTAAATGTTACACTTAATAAAATTACGGGTTCTGGCTCTCTTGAAATAGGCTGTGGCCCCCAAAGAAGCTGATGCCCATGAAGGAATCTGCATTTCCCTCTGTAACTCGTCTGATAGAGACTTCAGTGGATTATTTTTTTTCTTCCTTAAAAAACTGGACATAGTTAACAACCAAATTATTCCACAACTTCCTGAGCGCTTTGGCACTAAGAGTTGTGAAGGTGCAAGTGCAGTGCATCTGTCCGTGTGCGCGTGTATCTGCCGCCTGTCTCTCTTTCTCCCCCACGCGTGCACAGACACACACGTGTTTTTATAACTGAACTGAGAAAGTTCCTCCAATTAGTGTTTACGGAAAGTTTAACTTTTTTTCATTCACCACCCCACCCTCCCCCTACCCCCCCAATCCCAAATCGGTGTACTTTTACGAGCCCATTACCCTGCACTGCCCGCGCTTGTGGCCCGCCCTTTGAAAAGCAAGGGAAGTGTTGCTAGAGAAACCTCACCAGACGGCAGGGCTGGTGATTTTTCTGGCAAATGTTTGTTTTAGTGACCCCGTTCAGCCGCTGAGGTTGCAACCCGCCAGCATCTTCCACGCAGGCTGTACTTCTGCGAGAGGGAGAGCTCTGCTAGGGAATCTGTTAAAATACACATGCCACTAAATTCATAAATAACGTGCCTGCAGGTAGGTGAGCGTAACAGCGAGAGGAGGACCACGCACCCGTGAAGCCGAGCCGAGGAGCGCAGGAGGGTGCGCACCGCGCCGGGCAGAGCCCCGGCCGCGCCGGGCGGGGAGGTTACCTTACCTCGGGCGGGTTGTGTGTAACTAGAAAGCTAGCGAAAGCTGAGCAGATTTAGAGAGGGCGAGGTGGAAGGAAAAAAGTTCTTGCAACTTGTACCACCTACCCCCCCCCCCCCCCCCCCCCCCCCCCCCGCCAAATTAGTGACTGGCGGCTGCGGCGTTTTCCTCGGGATGCTCTGCAGCCAACTACTGCAGGATCAGAGCAACTCCTGGCTTTGGAGAGGACGCTCGCACGTTTAAGAATAGCCTTCGCGGGGCTGAACTGACTAAGCACGCCTCAGGACTGTTAGTTTGCGGTAGTTTTCAGGGCGTTTTTTCAGCGCCCGGTGCCAGGCTGACCTTCCTTCCCCGCGCTCTGTGCGGCCGGGCGGCAACAAAGCCGGCCGGGGCTGCCGGCTCCCCGCGCTCTCCGAAAGTTTCTTTCGGCCTTTCCGGCTCCAGCGCTCGGAGAAATCCTCCATGTTGCGCAGCGCCCGCCGGCTCGGCCAGCAGCCTCCTAAGCCCGAAGTTCACCTATCGTCTCCCGGGCTCCGCGTTTAATTCCGTCCCGAGGCAGCAGCCATCGCCCCCGCCGAGCCGGGAGCGCAGCCGGGCGGAGCGCGGACCGCGCCGCGGCCACCCCTGCCCCCGGCCGGCAGCATCCTTCGGGGACACCACACACACACACACACACACACACACACATGAATTATTTAGGTTTTTCCATTTCCTAACTCCTACTTAAAGGGGGAGGAGGGAGAGAGGAAGAACGCGTTATTAATCGCAGGCTAGCCCTCTCTGTTTTCCAGGGCTGTCTAACATTTGTAAATACTTATGCTGCGGCTGGTCCCCTCCTTCCTGGTTAAGTTGTTTAGTATGTCGGTTATTTGTACCGAATCCCGCTCTGTGTTGTGTCTGATGTGTTGTCGTTGCAATGTGCAGCCAGGGTGACACTGATGGATGCGCCAATGGTGAGACGGACAGATGTTAGGGCGGATCTAGCGGCATGCACCGCCACAGCGGCGGAGCCCGCCCGCACTGGGCTGCCAGCCGCCGCCGCCGCCGCAGCCCCGCGCCCCGTCCTGGTGCAAGCGCACACTCGCACTCGCACACGCACACACGCACACACACACACACAGAGGGGTTTTTTTTTGGGGAGGGGGGAACCTCTCGGTGTCGGCTCTTAAGTAGATCTGATCGCTCCTTCCGAGAGCAGATACTGTTAACTGTGAGGAGCAACCAGCGAGTATCAATGAGATGGAACTGAGCGAATTTGGCAGCAGAAGCGGCAATTGACAACTCACCGTTTGCTTGTTTGCAAGAAATGTTTCGTTTTCCCCCAACAGTAGCAATTTCCCGGGGACTTTAGGCGACTGCGATTTTTTTTTTTTTTTTTCATCCTAAAGATCAGCTTAAAAAAAACCAATCAACTCATAACAATAATAATCAAAAAAAAAAAAAAAACCCCAAACCTTCTCCACCCTTCATGTAAAGTGTTTGAATTTCCTGCAACTTCAAAAGGAAAGCAAGAGCAAAAGAGCGGCACGGCGGCTTTATAAGATGTGAAGACGCAACAACATCTGCACTTAGTCAGGTATTTGGAATTATCCCAAATCTCGAAGAATGGGGGCGAGTGGAGATTTTTTTGATCTTACCGTAAAAGTGAGATCATCCTTTTTTTTTATTCCTCCCCGTGAACTTTAAAAAGAAAAAAAAAAAAAAAGAAAGGAAAAAAAAAATCGCTACTGTTTTTTTGTTGTTGTTGTTGTTTTTTGGGTTTTTTTTTTTTTTTTTTTTTTTTTTTCCCTTCACTTCTCCCAAGCCCGGGCGGCCTCCGGCAGCGCGGCGGTGCGGGTGCGGGTGCGGGGCCGCCGCGGCCGGGCGCGCAGGGCGGCGGAGGCGGGAGGCCGGCATGGGCCCCCGCGCGCCCCCCGCCGCCCCGGCCCTCCCCGCTGGTGCGCGGCCCCGCCGCCCAGGGATGCGCAATCAAACCCGCAGCACATCGATCCGCCGGCGCTCGCTGAACTGAGAGCGGCGGCTCGCCAGTGAACTTGGACCAAAAAAAAAAAAAAAAAAAAACCCAACAAAAAAAAACCAAACCCGAAAACCAAAGCCAAACCAACCAACCAACCAAAAAACCCCAAAACCAAACAGCCGAGCCCAAACAAAAAGAGGGGGGCGGGGGGGGGGGGGGAAGCCCCAAAGGAGGGAAAGAGGGAAAAGTGATCTTCCGCGAAGAGCCGGGCGCGCGCGGGGCGCGGGAGTGCGCGGGCGCTGCCCGCTCCCCGTCCGGCCGGCCGGCGGCACCGCGGGGCAGGGCGCAGCGGCTCAGCCGGCGGAGACGCCGCCGTTAACGGCCGCCGGCCGGAGCGGCCCCCGACACCCCGCCCGCAGGCGCGAAGCGGAGCCCGGGCGGCTGTGGCGCCAGCCAGGTGGGAGCCGGAGGGCTGGATGTGTGCCGGCGGGCGGCCAGCTGCCCGGCGCGCCGGTGAGTGGGGCCGGGGCGGGCGGCGGCGAAAGGTGCGGGGCGAGGCGGGGGCCCTGGCCGCCGCCGCCGCTGTCACCTCGCGGGGCGGCCGGGGCTCCGCGGGGTCGGGGCTCTCGAGCGCCGGGCCCTCCTCGCCGGGGGGAGGGGGCAGAGGCTTGGGGGGCGGCGGGAGGGTCCGCGCCCCGGCGTGGCGGCGATGGCCGGGAGGAGTGGGGGGGGGGGGGGGCTCCGGCGGGGAACGGGTGTGCGCGGGGGCGGAAAGGGAAGGGCTGCCGGCGGGGAGCGGAGCGGAGCGGGCTGTCCTGCCCTGCCCTGCGCTGCCCTGCCCGGGTGTGCCCGCGGGCCGAGCCCCTCCGCCGCGGCGGGCTGCTGAGGAGAGCGGCGGCGGCGGCGGGCGAAGTTGGGCGGCAGAGGGGGCGGCGGCGAGGGCGGCGGGGGGGGGGGGGGGGGAGCGGGCGCCCCGCCGCCGCCGCCGCTGCTGCCGCCGCCTCCCCGGGCGGACCCTTCGCCGCCGCCGCCGCCGTGGCCGGCCGGCGGCGGGCGGTCCGGCGGCGCGATGCGCAAAGAGTTAAGGTGCCGTCCGGGGCGGGAGGCGGTGGGAGCGCGGTGCCCCTCTCCCTCTTTGCGGACTAGTTTGAGTGACACTGCGATCATCTCGTTTCCCTTCAAGCTTCGCCTGTTGCCGCCGCCGCCGCCGCTCCAGCGCCGAGCCGGGAGCCGGGGAGTGGAGAGCGCAGGCTGAGGCTCCGCCGACTCCTGCCAAGAAATCCCCCGTCTTTATGCCGTGATCTCCCAGCCCGGCCAGGCACCGGGGGCGCAGGGTGGGGTGGGGGGGACTGCGGGCTCTCCCCAGCCCTCCCGCCCGCACACCTCTTCGGGGGGCTTCCCCTCCTCCTTCCTCCGGGGCGATTTGTCAAACTTCCCCCCCTCTTCTGCCAGCAGCAGCAGCAGCAGCAGCAGCAGCAGCAGCAGGGCTGTCCTCTCCTCTGTGCCGCCTCCTCCTCCTCCGCCGCCGCCGCCGCCTCCTCCTCCTCCTCGGCATCGTGCATGCACAGCAACAAAAAATATATCCCCAACCCAGCCCTCGAGCCGAGACTGGAGCAGCTCACCGGATCTCTGGGGCTAAAGCAACTCTTCCCACCCCCGCGCCCAGGCAGCCCCCCCCCGCCGGCGCCGGCGGCCGCAGGAGCTCAGCATGCCGAGGAGGAAGCAGCAAGCGCCCCGGCGCGCAGCAGGTACGAGAGCCGCCTTCCCCGGCCGCCCGGTTCTCCTCTCGCTTTCCTCCGTCTCTTTCACAGCCGCTTCCCCCGGCGGGCTGAGCCCGTCGGCGTGGACCGGGCTCCCTCCCCCGGCCCCGCTGCCCGCGGTCGCGCGCTGCATGCCGTGGATTTCGCGGAGCAACTCTTGGTCTGGAGGCACAACGCTGTGGCGTGGGGCGGAGAGGTGGGGGGGGGGGGGGAGTTGAGTGGATTTTTTTTTTTTTATTTTTTTTTTTTTTTTAATTCCCCCCTCCTTGGGGTGGCAGGGGTGGGGGCGCGCGGAAGGAAGCCCTTTCCCTACTTTGGTACCCACTTTGATGTCGTCCCAACTCTGCCATCGCCCCGGCTCGGTTCGGGGGGCAACACTTTGTGGGAGGCAGGAGGGTACGTGCAGGCACATGCTACATGTACACGTATGATCTCTGTGGCTCTAGGGGTGGGAGAAGGAGGCGAATTTTGTTGGTTTCCAGCCCGTACTTTGGCACCTACTTCGCTTCTCTCCCTCGTAGTCTTCGTTCTTCTCCATCCCCTTCCCCCGCGGGCGAGCAGTTTGTGAAAGCCAGTGAAAATACTCTTTTCTTAAAAATCTGGTTTTCCTGTAAAAAGCGATAGGGTACGTGTAAATACATGGCACGCTGTGAATGAAGTGGCAGGGACAAAGTGACTTGGAGGGTCTGCAGTGTGCCTTGAGGATCCAAGCCCAGGACTGTTTCCTTTGCCCAACTTTTATCTTTTTCTCTCTCCGCCTTGTACCGGACTGGAGATGTCTCTGCTGGACAGACAGACCCACCTAGCTGGTCACTCTCTTTGGCAACCTCTTCTGTTAATCCTATTGATTTCTTATTTATGAGTCCAGATGAGAAGCTGCAAAGGAAACCAAAGGGGGGGAGGGGGGAGAAAAAAAAAAAGAAAAAGAAAAAGGATCTGTGTATTGTCAGATGACTGGCAAATGTTTCTGATAGTGCCTTTACAATTTCCTTCCCCCCCTTTTTTTTTCTTTTTAGAAATACTTTTCGAGGCTTTGTCCTAGTGAGGTTTTGTTGTTTGTTTGTGTTGTTTTCCTTATGCCAGAAACGTCAACTCCTGTTAAACTTAGGCAGTATTTTTTGGAGAAGCCAAACTGAAAAGAAAACAGTAAAAAAAAAAAGCCCCACATAATTTTACAGTAATCCTTAGTTGGGGATATGCGGGCTGGAAAAGGTTTCCTTGGCCTGTTGCCATCCTTGATTTGATGGCTGATTGATCGCCTGTCATCTGGCTGCCTTTGATCTATTCATTCCCGATAAACATCAATAAATCACTTGCCATGGTAACGCCAGACTCGGTGACGTCACACGTGGCCTGTCAACTCTCTGTCAGCGCAACTTCAGGGGCTCCTGGCTGGATGTGCCACATAGCCACGGGGACGAGGGCTTCCAGGGCCGTGGGGCTGACCTGGGGGGAGGAACAGGATGGGCTTGGGTTAGGGACGGCTTTGGGGGACCAGCATGTGACAGCCATAGTTCGCCTTTGACAAAGGAAGGCTCTGTACCAAGAGGCCGGGTGTAGAAGTTTTCCAGAGGCTCCGGCAGCTTTCTCGGTAGGGCGTTTGTACTCGTGCCTATAACAACTTGAAGCAGGTAGTCCTGCAACTTGGTAGGGCGTTGTTAGAAAACGGGCATTCAAAAATGTGACGGTGCTTTCACGCTGCCTGACAACTTTCTCAGAGTGGTGTGGTTTGAATTCAGTAAACAGCAAGGGGCTCGGGGAGGAATACAAATTGTAGATAACTATGTCCACGTTTCCTTTCTTCTCTTGTTCGACGTATGCGTGCATTCGTCTAGGACTTTTGAAATAGAGAAATAGACTTTCTAGCAGTCTTGCTCCATATACTAACAGCTAGAAAGTTTGGAAAGTTTTGCAGTACGGTAGGGGTACGATCTAGCAAACAATATCGTAGCCAAATACGATAATATTTTGCATTTCTGGCTTGTGCCGTCAAATAAGACTTTTCAAAGAAATTAAAAAGGTGAACTTTTCCTAGCACTTGGGAAATTCTATTTTGGAACATTAATTTAGTTCTGCAAAATCTAGCTCTTTCAAATATTTGACATATTCGACTGTGCTGTATGCTGGGCTCTCCATGGGCTGGAAGAAAATGTTTCTGCACTAAACACGCATTCTGAGGTATCTTTCTCTCTCTCTCCCTCTCCCTCTCCCCCCCCCCCCCTTCATCTCTCCCTCCTTTCTCAAGTGAAGCTACCCATGATACGTGATCTATCTTTCATATTTAGCAGAAGTGTAATCTGTTTAAACTTTTAGCTTTTTGATAGCCACATTAAACATTTAGTATTGTGTATAATTGCTTCCCACTGAAATGCTGTTTTATTGGTCGCATTGGAAATGTTACTTTTTCTAATAGCAGTAAAAGCAAAGGCTTTTTTTTTTTAACACCTTAAAAACCAGCTAAGAAATAACAGGTTAGTTAAGAAATATTCATTACAAAAACTTGACTGCAGGACTAATAGGAGATGGAAGAATGGTTTTGCTCTATCAAAATGACCCGTCAAAACGACTTTGTTTCATATTTGATTTAATTGTCTCTCTCCTGACAGGCACATTCATCAATAGCTTAATGGTCAATCAGAAGTTGGCAGAGTGAGTGCTTTCATTCTTTCCCATACACTAGCTTTGGCTTTACTTTATCAAAATGCCTCTGCCTAATGGATATGGGGGATGTAGAATGACTGAAGGGCTACTTATTTGAGAAGAGCGAAAAAACAAGAACGTTTATGCTGTTGATAAGTGCATGAAGATAAATAAGTGAGCTGTATGAGGCATTTTATTTTAAGGCAGAAGAAACTTACATCCCCCCCCCCCCCCTTTTTGGCTTCAGAGCTGCGAGTTATAAGGTTCATGACTGCTTTTGTGGCATACTGAGAGTGATGACAAATTGATTGCTTGGTACTGAGAGAGAAAAAAAGGTGGTGGTGGGGGGAGAATTAAAGATGTCTGCTGATTGGTAACTCAGGAAATCCAGTCCCCAGCAACCTTGAGAATACTCGAGAATTTTTTTTCTCCAAACTGAAAGGTCCGCTCAGCCATAAAAAAAGAAAAGTTGTTTTGCCAGCTTCATTAGTGTTCACCTAATTAGCTGTAAACCTGATGGATTCCTGACAGCTTTAATGATTGGAGATGACAAGCTCCACGCAGTGTCATCCAGCAGAATTAGGTTTGCAGCTAGTTTGATGTAATCAAGTTGATATTACACAGTCCTGGTTGCCTTTAGTTGTGCATTAACTCAATTTTCTGCTGCAGGTGACAAATGGGCTTTGGTACCTGGATAATCATGTCATAGGAATTAGGGCCCTTTTAATGGTCTGGAGTAGAATAACAACAACAAAGAACTCTCAGCAGCACAGAGCTCGCAGACATAACAGACAGGTGCACAAATTCTTTATGTCTAGCCCAAGTGTTAACACCACACTGTGGAAGACTAAAGCTGTCTCTGAGAATCAAGAATCTGTAAAAATGATAATTTCAGTTTGTTTGCTTTGAGGCTCAGGTGACTATTGTAGATGAATTTGGGAGGAAGAGTCAGGGGTCGCAATTTTATTCTTCACCTGTTAAAGCAAGAAGATAGAACTGATGCTCCAAAGACTCCTGTCATTTAAGTCAGGAGAAAGAAGGTATTTACTGGTTAGAGGCTACTGTCTAGGAAAGCTAAGATACTGCATTAATAGAGGCCAGTCTTGTTCATGCAAACAGTAATTATCTGTCCTTAAATTATGGCTTTTACTGGCAGCTTTTTTAGAAACCTATTTAAAAGATCAAGGAAATGTACTTCCTACTGACAGAAGCAACTTAATACATATTTTGTATACATACAAAGCTCTTCTGAGGAGGGACAGGGAACTAATGATTTGCTGGAAACTCATTTACTTTTTTTTTTTTTTAAACAAATTAAATAAGACAATGATCAGTTACTGGTTTTTGGACCCAGACGACTGTCCTGAGTTTTGAAGCCTCTGGAAAAAAACCAAACAAACTTGGGCCCATGTTTTTTTGTCTGGTGTTTGTTTTGTTTTTTGTTGCTGGTTTTTTTTTTTCTATGTAGTGTAGTTTAAACCCCAGAGGTAGCTGCATACTTTTTAGGCTCTTCACAACTTCCGTGCTTATATTCAAAAGATGCCCATGGTCAGTGTGAATACTGAAATACGTTAAATTGATTTTTCAGAGATGCGGAGCACTTCCACTTTTCAGGGACTTCAGTGCTCTCGCTAGTTATCAGCACCTCCAGAGCGAGGCTGGGAGTGCACAGCAGAAATACAGATGCAAGATGGCATGCAGGTTGTGCAGCCAGATTTCCAGGCAGCTCTGACTTCGGGAAGTTGAATGCTCGCTTTAATTTATGGGAATTGCTTGCAACTACATACATACCCCAAAAGTAAATGTAGCGATAAAGTAGACTACCTATAAAGGTACTTGCAGTGTCAGCCCTTGGTATGTTATTTGCCTCCAAACCTGCCACATATTTCTCTGTTGGACAGAGATTCTTCCTAGCAGCAAGCTGACAAAATGATTAGTTATGGCTGTCCTCTGCCTTTTTTTTTTTTTTTTTTTTTTTTTTTTCGGCAAAGTGTGAGGAACAATGCAAAAAAAGAAAAAGGGGCATAAATATAAAAAGGCCTGATAGATTCCCCTGAATATCCGTCTGGAAAACAGAATTTTCCAGAATCAGCTGCCATTTCTCCCATTAGCTTGACAGCTGTCAATTAGGGCTTCAGTGCTCTCCTGGGCCACAGTTTATTGCGTGCGGTTGATGTTGTCATTTTGTTCTCGGTTTTGCCTTGAGCGCTATCATGAGCAGGAGTGAAATAGTCAATAACTGATGTATCAGCAGTTATTTCTTAAATTGGCTTACAAGTCTGCATTTTTCCTCTTTTTACTAAAGATTGTTTTGTAAAGTGATTAGAATGAATTGTGACTGCTGCAGGGTTATGGGAAATGCAGTGAAGCTAGGGTGAGTTAGCAGGATTAGAGTGGGTCCTTTTTGTCAGCCCTGTTTCCAGGATTAGTGGAAACTATATAGGAAAGATCACCTTCAGGGTGAAGTGTGGGGTAAATTTTTTAAGTGTGTGCTACGTGCACACTTAGAAGCATATGGTGGTGCAGAGGGAATGAAAAGAAATAATTTGCCAGGATGTAAAGTAACCTCCCGTGTTATCTTTCTGAACAAACCTTGGCACTGCTAGTTTTACGGTGTAATAATCCATATTTTAGTCCAATGTCATGACCGTTTCCTAGCGAATCCAAATACAGATTGTCAAATTTTCATACAGCCTTATTTACAAGGTGCTGCTAGTAGATCAAGTATTAAGATGCCTGAAGTGTTGCATTGTCAAGTAAGAGTGTATGTATATGTATGGTTATGATACAACACCGAAAATAACATAGTTGCAGAGTGATCGTCTGTTATCTTATCTATGAAATACTTCAGCATCATTTACTAAACAATCTACCTCAGGTGTTTGAGTCTGCCTTTTTTTTTTTTTTTTTTTTTTTTTCCTTCTGCGTGTGTGTGTTTGGTGTTTGTTTTTTTAAAATTTAGTTACGCCCAAATTGTGGTTTATCAGCCTTAAGTTAAAAATGAAAGGTGAATACAATATATTGTATTTGGTAACAATGATATGGACTGGTACATCCAGACAGATAATATGCAGTTGTAATTAGACTGAATAGACAGGCATTCATTTTTAAATTCTTTGACACATGCATAAAATAGTCATATAATAAGATAAGATGACAATTTTATGTTAGGTTGATAAAGTGTCCCGATACATGCATTTAAATGTCTGTAAGCCTTTTTTTATCCAGACAGATTAATTCTAGTTTCCAGCATTTGCAGTTAGACATTAAATTAATTTAAAAAATCCCACTAAACAATGGCTGCGTTGCTTTTTTTTTTGTGTGTGTGTCATTACCTAAAGCAGGAGGATTGAAAAAATTTATGCAATTGATTCTTCTTGATTTCAACATTTAAAAAAAAATGCATGAAAACTGGCTCAAAGGATTTAAAGCATAGTCCACGAGAGGCTATACTGTAGTTTTCTTAAGTATAATAATGCAGAATAGAACATTGTCAGAGCTTGAAATTGTTTGTTACCATTTTCATAAAAAGGAGTGTAAGAGTTGAAATAAGTAGGACTTAATTTCAGAGACTGTGAGATTCATCCTACTGCATTCTCCTGATTTTGCGCCTGAAAGATATTTTGGTCATCTCAGTAGAGAGCCAATCTGCGGAATTTAAACGCTTCTCATTGCAAGCATCAACTTTAAGACGTTTCTCAGAAAATGTTCAAAGGTTTGGGTTTTTTTTTTTTCCCCCGGGGGGTGGGGGGAGAGTGGGGAGAAGAGTTACCAGAAGATCATAAAATACCTGAAAGCTCTTCACCAATGCCATTACCTGGCTTGTTCAGGCAGTAAAGGTGCGACTCTTGAAGAATAATCTAAGTTCGTGTTTTAGACTTAATGATAAATTATTAATTAATTCTGTCAGGACACATGTTATTAATTATGACTCTCTTTTCTTCATTCAGAACAGCTGTTGGGAATCGCGTAAGTTCACTGTATTTGTTGGTGTGGGAGTTTACCAATGAAGAGCTCTCCATTCCCAGCCTGCCTTACCTTTACCTCCCATCCCCTTCCTACTGGGGATGGCTGTTAAACAGCTAAGCTAAACTTGACGTCGCTTGGAATAAATACAAGTTTTGGAGGGATTCAGTGTGCTCACAATTATTACGGAGGTGGTTTTTTAGGTCCTGTCCACGAGTAATTCTTGTTTTAGCAAGGCTGCATGGCGGTGGGGAGGTCGGAAGGGCACCCACCAAGCCCTGGCGAGGGGGAAGCAGAGCGGTTTTCGTGCCTTTCCGCCAAACTCCCGACAAACTTCATGCATTAGCATAGGGGAGAGAGCTGTTTTATTATTCGTTTGGAATGATTCAAATTCATTTACTTTTGATATTTCCATCATTAAATTGAGCCCTCTGTTTCAGTTTCTTATGTGTTCTTTGCGGAATGCATGTTGCATAAAATAGGCAATTTTTAATGAACAATTTAATGTAAATGGGTTCTGAATTTAAATTAATATTAATGAAGCTTTGAGTGAATTTATTTTGCATACGTAAAGGCTTGTAACTCTTTCACCCATACACTCTTGTCTTTATGTACTAACATGGTGGTTAGGTGAATTGGCTAGTTTCCATATTTCACGATTAAAAAACTTTAATGGGTTTTACATGGATATTTGTGCTAGCGCAGCTTTACGCGGGTTAGTATCTCTATTAAAAACATACCTGCCTTTCTATTCAGATTTCTGTAGGTAACATTCTCCTGTGTTGCCCTGCCGTTTCCATGTATGTCTTTCTACTTTGGTTTTGCCTTTATGCTTAGAGAAAAAATTATTCCAACAATAGTCACCACAGTCAAGATGTTTTCTTTCTTTGGCTTACCTCTAATGCATTATGTATTTAGGAATGATGGGATGTTCTATAATTAATTCTGTTGGATGTAATTGCTATAATCACTTTGATGCTACACATAATAAAAATAATACGGTAAGCATACGAAAAAATATAAACACCTTATTGTAACACTTTATGTAAAATTCTTTTAAAAATGTTGTTTAGAGCGGAACCTCCGCTTCCATATTTTGTCAGAGCTAACGTGTATTTTAAAGTACGTTACTTAGTAAATGAATGAATTTTAGATATTGAAAAGATTTTGACTGGCAGGTTGTCTTATATGTGCGCGTGTATCTCTCTGACTCTGTGCGCTATTAAAGATGTAGTTCATTAAGAAGCCAACCTTCGGCATTGCTATAAGTGACACGTAAATATCACCGTATATCTCATGAAATAAGAGACAAATTTGTACATTGTATTAAAATCCAGCACCTAGTAAATAACACGGAAATGGAGTTGTACAGTGGAAAGCTTCTTTGTAGTGCAAAATTATGGGAAATAGAAAATGTACGAAGGGTAGCACGTAACTCGAGAGGGAGTTTTTCAGGCATAGTCCCAAATGGGAAAAAGACTATGGAAGGTGATTCCTCCCTCCCCCCCTTTTTTTTTTTTACCAAGTAGCTTTGAGTTATTGTTTGCAAACACAGTTTTTGATAGAGAGGAAATGAAAAAAATATGTGCAATGGGTTAAGCTGTGTAGCTGATATCCTTGATTCTGTAAAAAAATGTTAATATGGCCATAGTTCTTAATTAGTTGCACACCATACTTAATGCTGCAAAGGTCACTTGGTTTTATGGTCCAGCTTCGTCTATGAATTTGTATGTTTCCCCCCAAATTTATATTTTACTCTCCTGTATTTTCTAAGCAATTGAGCGTGCAAATAGTGGTTAAAATGCGAGCTGGAAACGAGATCAGAAAAGTACGTTCAGCGTGGCCACAGAAGAGTTGTTGGGGGGTTTTTGGGGGGTGTTTTTTTTTTTTTTTTGTCGTTAGTGTTATTTTCAAATAATGCGCAGTCTTTGCGTGGAGAGCAGAAGTATTCCATTTAACTTCTGTAAGCTGAACAAACAAACCCCGACCAACCTCTCGCTGAATTGTTCTGGGGAAGAACAGAACAGGGTGCTGTTTCTGAGTGTCTCTGGGACTGGGCTCGCTGCCTGCAGCCCTTTTCCTGCTAGGTCAAGCCTGTTGCTGGAGGGCCAGATCTCAGCAGGGGCCTCCTGGAGGCTTGGCGAGGCTGCTCAAGACTGGCAGCCATCAGTCATCCATCTGTGACACAGAGTCTGTTTTTGATGGCAGGGATGATAAAAGGCCTGGGAACTGTATAGGCCCTTGTAATCAGGGCCAGTGCTGACATCCTTCTCAACTTTGACAGCTTCTTCCTTTTCTCTCTTCACCGCCAAGACTGTCTCAACTGGATTTTTTTTTTTTTTCCTCTCTCTTGTTTCATGTACTTGATCAGTCTCAGATGCTGGGAATTATTTTTTTCTGAAGGGAGGGGGAGTGTTTCTTTTGGTTTGTGGGTTGGGCAGGTGTGAGAGGAAGTCTGGTTTTTTTTTCTTTTTTTTTTTTTTTGTACTGTAGGCCTGTTGCTAATTAATGTTCCTCCATAAGATTCTGTCGGAGTTGAGTAATGTTTTTGATCTTTATGCCTGATAACTGCATACTTAATGAGATTTCAAAGCTGTGAGTGCAGCTCCCTACAATTATTGACAGATGCCTTTTCTTTGCCATTGGGTTCAGCTTCATAAATCCTCCTGCAGTAATGAGGTTCAGAAGTGCCACCCTGCCAGTGAGCTAATGAAAGAGGGGGGGAGGGAGGGAACAGCTCATGCCTGCCTGACACATTTTTTTCCTTTAAAATTTACTATGCAGATGTCAAGCTGTGGGACGATTACTTCAAACATGCTAATTTTTATCTTGCTTTTGTGTCAAGCCTGCATGCCATTTTTCCCCCCCAATAATAAATAAAAATAGAAACCTCAACCTATTTAAATTTTATCATGGATCATAACTATTGAAGACTTTGATATATGCGTGTTCTTTCGCAGTTTCTAGTCAGCGGAGCAGTTTTTTGAAATCCGAAGGGCAGAGAGAGGATAAAAAAAAAAAAAAGGGGTGGTGGTGGGGGGGGAGCTGCCTCGGCCGCACGTCGGCCTGCCCTAACTGTGCACTTGAAACATCGGAGATTTCATTTTAGAGTTCTGAAACTAAATCCTGGTGGAGAATAGCCGCACCATGCCAAACAGTCGATTTCCTTTTCAGCAGAGCCATACATCACTGACCCACCCTTCCCTCCCGACGGAATGACATGTGTCATTTATCACACAGGCCCTGCCAGGCAGCGCGGGGGGTGCGCGGGGGGAGCTCCCTTTCCAGCGCTGCTGCCTTCTCCCCTCAGCACCGCCTGCCTATGGCGCAGCGCCGGCCGGCCGGGAGACGGCCGGCCGAGTGGCCGGGCCGGCGGAGAGGGAGAGGAGAAGCAGAAGGAGAAGAGAAGGAGAAGGAGGAGAGCGCCTGTGCTGGGGGGGGCGGCTGGCGGAGGGACTCAAGAGGTGGTGCTCTCTCCTATTATCTGCGAAGTCGTCTTGTTCAACCCCCTGAAGGTTTTCCCCTCCTGTTTTCTTTCACTCTCTTTTTATTTCTCCCCCCCCCCCCCCTTTTTTTTGTCTCCCCCCCCCCCCCTTTTTTTTTTTAAAGTTTGGCAGTTGGGACAAACTGGCTGACACGTATCATTCAAGCAGCACCAGCTTGCTGGGGGTTGTGTAAATGAATCTGGGAGCTCTTGGTTTCACATGATTCAAACGTGCATTATTGAAGATGGATGTTCCTTAAAAAAAGATTGATGATGGATATCAGGCTTATAGTGCCATTTATCATTTTGAATATTATTTAGACTTGCCGTGTAAAGCTGTAACTTGAGAGTTGGATGAGCTGGGACAGAATGGAGGCCTCGGCGTGCACGTTGTGATTGATGGCTTTGCTTTCTCATTGTTTGTTACCAGATACTAGCTGGTCATTACAGGAGTGCCTTACAATTGTTTTAGGGGCTGGATTTCCGTGTGTGTATGTGTGTGTGTTTGTACAACAGAGAGAGGGATGGGCAGAGGCAGAGTTAAGTTTTTAGCGAGAGCATTTCAGTAATTGTAAAGAATGTAGACAAAGCTGTGGCCCGTGCAAGGATACAGGCAATCTTTTGCATGAATACAGAGACACTAAAATATAAGCAGGACCGGAGCTGTTCCAGCATGGCATTGTCAGGCATTGCCAGTTCAAGTATAAAAATGTGCTTTAAAAATGTGCTTGTGAACAGATGAACACGCTCCAGCTTCCTTTCCCTAACAGGCTGCGTTTTGGTCCCACAGTGGCAAAGAAAACAAAGTTCTAGAACATAGTTATGTTCAACGTTTACATTTTTCTTTTCTGCCAGAGTGGTGAATCTTTTGAGTCTCAGCGTTCACTCCCAGGTGTCCAGGATGCTCCCGGAGGTGGATAGCTGGTCCGTGGGAGTAGCAAGGGCAATCCCTTCCCTTTTTGAAGCACTTTTGCTGGAACCAGGACACCCCCACCTGCTGGAAGAATTAAGGAAGCAGCTTTTTATAGGCAATTAGGTCTTGCATTGGAAGCACAGGCAGCGACTATCAGGAGATAGACACTCCAGCAACAGAGCGGCTTCAGCCGTAGGTAGTGCCAAAACTTCAAGCGATGGGGTGTTTGCGCGCAAACATCTCCGGGCAAGCACGATACGCAGCCCGGCTAAACTCGTTCTCAGTTGACAAACTATTGAATGTTTCTTGCCTGGCACGTCGTACAAAAATCAAATGATCGCCAGGAATGGTAGGTGAAATTAGACGAGAATGGCTTTTTGTTGAATCAGTCTTGAATTTGCACAGGTAGATGGTATTTTTGAAACGCTGCTTGTCACATGAACTTTTTCTTTGATTGCGAGGTGCCCTCCTAGCAAGAGGGAATTGGAGCAGCATGTAATTAACAGTGTACAGCATTTAGGTGAAAAGATGTTTCGCAGAGCCAATAGTGACTTTATACGAGTTTCACAGAATCGAGTTTTTCAGAAATCTGGTGTTTGTTATTCCTTCTACAAATCCAGTTCAGTTTGCTTTCGGCACACTCTCTCAGTTGCCAAAAGTAAGGAGAATTCAAGTTTATGCGCTTCATTCAAGTCCAACATCATGAGAAAACCCTGAAAAAGCCTAATATTTTCTATAAAGCCTTCAACAGTAGAAGGTAAAACTTTGATCTCCTACCCCTGCACTTGTGTAACACAGCAGGTAATTGAAGTACAAGTGCCAATTTGCTGGAACAATTGTAAACACACCTTGATACAAATGGCATCATTGCATTCTTACTGATTAGAAAACTTTGCTATTAATAGACACAAAGTCCATTTCAGGTGTAATTGGTAAGGAGCTGAGTGCACTCATGGGAAGAAACCTTGTTTTGTTTTTTGTTCGCTTTTATTCTTATCCCTTTTTTCAGTTTTATAGCTGGAGACATGATTTATTGCAGCCATCCATCTTTGGGGCTCATCCATCACATCCTGGTTGCTAGGCAATCATGGCAGCAGCTGTTTGCTTTGAATCAGACAGAAAAGTTGTCAATCATCAAAGGCAGGTGAATAGCATTAGAAACACGCTATTGTCAGACGGAATAATTAATCAAAGAGAGAAAAGATAATTAAAAAGATATGACCCTTGCAAGTACTTGCTCTGGGTTGCCTGGAAAAAAGAAAAACTGCCTGGTCTTTTCTAGACACTTAAGCAGCTGAGGGCTGATAAAATATGCACTCTGCAGTGCATAGTTTTTAATTAATTGAAAAAGGTTCAACATTCAAAGACGATGCTGGAGAAAAGTCTGATTATGAGCAGAAGTAATATTTATTGTTTGCATGAAAGGCTTGACATGGAGTTCTAACTTTCTGTCACAAATCTCCTGCATGCTTGCACTAAGCCTTTTTCAGCTTTACTATCTTCACTGGCAGTTACCAGAGTGTGCGGGTAGTCCGTCCAAGTAAGGGTCCTACGGCTTTCATCCAGCCTTTTCATTCTGGGCCACCTTTTCAGTGTATTGTCTCGTTTGCTATCCTGTCTAGCAGCTATCAGAGTTGCACTAGCTCTGCCATCAGCAAGGCAGGCGAAGCTCGACAAGTCCGCAGTACTGCTCTTCATTCAGTATAGGAAAGATGTTGAGGCAGTACCTATCGCGTTTCCAATCGGTGTGTGGAATAACAAGCTCTTGCGAGCTGATTCCCGAACCCAATTTTCCAGCAATCCTATGATTTTTAGCTGGAATGATGAAAAAGGTGCTACAAAGCCCAGTTTCCAACTCCTCAGAGTCTGGCTACCCTGGTGGTAGATGCGGCATCGCGTGCCCCAGCACAAGCGTGCGCAGGGAGGCACTTCTGGTGTAGAGCAGCAGTGACTGATGTTTGCAAAACAGCTGGGTAGAGCTCAAACTGCCATGGGTCTGCAGATTGAGACTGGTTTGAACGCTATAGTTGCCAAAAAGCTGCATGTCTGAAGCCGTGATATGGTAAACCATCTTTGTGAGAATGGAATGTCATGTTTTTGATTGTTGGGCAAAGTATTTGGGGTTTTTTTTGGACTACACAACTTTGGTGTTTGTTCATGCTTAGAAGGTAAGATGTCTGTGGACATACTGATCACAGGAGAACATAACTAGGATGATTGCATTATTAGAGTTTCTTTTTTTTTTTTTTTTTTTAAAAAGTATTTTGTAAGTAGTGAAGCAGAGGCGACTGCCACATTCCCTCTTCGTATTTTTTCATTTTTGATTTCATACTTTACTCTGTTTTCTAGAACCTGACAAAGAAACTTCAAGTTGGTGCTGCCAGGAGAACAAAACCACTGTTTTCAATATAAAAACTAGGTATTAGTGTTGACTATCAGCAAGATTTGCAAGGATATATGCTGTGAGATGTTGGGAAATAAAATTGCAGAATGAAAATCTTGCACACCGTTATTGCACACCCCATCCCTTTCGCATTGGCTAATTCCTTGGATTATTCTTTGCATAATTCTTTGCAGCAGTGTGTCAAAAGCAGCTCCTCTGCTAATTGTGTGTAGCCTGTATCACATTTTCTGCTCTCACACCCTGTTTCACTTGTAATCATTCCAGTATTTACTTAGAGGAGGAGAGAACACAGCTAAGAAGGAAATGGGGTACCATCTGAATACTGGGTATGACACATCTGCTGCATAGAGCTATTTGTTTCAACATTGGTAGCAGGAAGCTCAGGCTGAAGTTAACTTGGATGCCTTGGAGAGATCTGTAGCCTCAATTAACATTTTGTATTAGTGATTCCTCAGAACGTAATGTTCACCAAAGTTTGTGTGAGAAATAATAACATCTCTCTAAAAGCTTAGTATTAGCATTAGCTTTAGAAATATCCTCCATACATGGTGTGGCCAAAGTCAGTGTCGCCCATGGCTAATAGCATAGCATTTTTATGTAAACAGGATGTTGTCTAGAGTTGCTGGCAGGTATTTTTTTAATTGGGCTAACTTCTCTTTTCTACTATATGTAATGATAATTCAGTTTGACGTACTACTGGTGTTTTTTGTCATAGGTGTGTAGGTCCTGTGCCTGTACAGGGCTGGTGTATGTACGTTTGTGTATGGGTATGCAGCGCTTTCCCTAGCATGTTCTTGTGTATTAAATAAATGCGGGATAGCCATGCCCACATGTGAGGTGACATGTTTGTGGCTATAGAACTCTTTCCTCCTTTGCTGGGAAACGGATCTGTCTCCTTTTCACATATCAACACCTCTGATACCTTTTCAAGTATTTGCTGTATTTCAGATCTGCTGATCACAGTTTTATTTACTGATAGGGGAACTGTGGCAGTAGTTCCCTAATGGAGGGATATATAGTGCTGACATCAAGAAAATGTTGGATAAGAGACATATGGATAGATGGCTGCATGCTGGAATATAGGCAGCTATTGTTTAGTCTGATAGTGATTTCTTAGCAGATTATAGACAAAAGTTCCCCGAGATAATCTGTTTCCCTCTGCTCATCGAATTGAGGTGCATCTTTTCCCTCTGATTTTTCCCCGTCTCTTTTCTGTGCATGGTGTTGAGGGAGGACAGAATAGCTATTCCTCATTTGCAATATTTATTGATTCCCAGGTGAAAGAGGTTGGACTCTGTGAAAGGATTTTTCTGTCCTAGCCCCTTCCTCATTCTTCCCCAAATGCAAGTTGCTTTTGCAGTTGTATAAAGAAAACTGCTTAGGAAGTTGAAATACCTTGGTACTAAACGTGCTAAAGCTAGATCACCTTTTTGTTCATATGAAGTGAAAAATGGACAGAATATGTTAAACATGAACACCGTAACAGATAGGAAGCTGTTCTGCTTTAACTGGTCGAAGAATGTGCAGAGGGAGTTTAAAATGAACAGTCGAATAATAATCAAGCATTTGCCAGTGCTTAACTTGCTGTGTTAAGTAGAATGTAGTATCTCAGTAGGAACCACCCAGTTACACGATATTTGTATACTGAGAAAAATATCTTGAGGAAATACATATAACGTGCTTGGCTGAACTATGCCCTATGCTTGGCTGAACCGAACAAGCGTATAATGCTTCCCCCCCCCCCCCCCCCACCCCAGTACGTACACTTGCATATTCCAGCCTCTTACATTGCAGCTATGTGACAGACAGGCTTCAGGTCTGTCCTCCTCACTGCAAGAGATCCAGGGTATTTCTCACTGTCTTGAGAGAGCGCTGTCTCCTTAAAGGATTGAGAATATGTGCTTCCTTCTGAAGATTTCTGATGAGAGAGACTTTTTATTCCATATTCTTAAGGTTAGTTGCCCTTTTTGTTTCTCTCAGTGTAGCTTGCTGTTCCATCTTTTATATGCACCGTGATTTTAGGGTTTCAGTCCTACAAGCCTGTGCAGTGAAACAGAAATATTTCTTATCTCCGGTTTTCAGTTTGTCAGCAGTGTGCTTAAGAAAAGTCTTCTGCAAGCTAAGCCTGAAGCTTGGAAGATGTCCTGGTGTTCTCTAAGTCAACGTCCTTCAGTGTATGAGCCACACTGCAGTGAAATGCATAAAATACAGTTGTATGTACTTACATGATGTAAAGTATGAAAAGTATCTTGTTTTATTCAGCACATTTTCTAGGATATCTCTTCCGAAATGACAGGGGTAAAAGATAATGGGCTTATTGTCATAGGTGCAAGATGACTAACTCGTGTCACCTGATAATCCAGGACCAGAGCCAGATGGCCTCGAAGATAGGGAATCATCAGATACAAGCCATCGGGCAGGGTACTGCTTTCACTCTAATGTCTAGGGTAATCGTGTAGAAAGGAGCAGGAGTGGAAATGCCTTCAGGAGAAGGGAGAGGAAGGACTAGTGCCATGGAGAAGAAAAGACGGCTGTATGGTCCCCAGAAATAGAAATACCTGAATTCATATGTTACTCTCGTTCACTTACCTTCAAAATACCAAATACACTGTGCTGTTGTTTTAGAGTTAAATGTATGCTTTGCTCTCTAACCCCCAAATCCCCTTGCAGTTGCAGTATTAATGTAGTTAGATAGTTTGTGCATAAGAGTACAATTCTGTTAACCGCCTTAACTTTGTGAGTGAGAGATGGAGATATGTAAACTAGGTAGACTAACTGGGTTGGACTTGTTGCAAATTTTATTGAAAGAATATTTGAAAAGTAGCAGGTAGAACTTGAAACGGCAAAGACGGTGTGGGAGTGGTTTTTTAATATGCTGAAATGTATCATTTACCCAGGATACCTTGTCTTCCTTTGTTTTTGCTCTGGGCCTGCAATAAAATGCTCCCTATCTATATTAGTTAGCAAATACTCCGATGTAATATATGAGAATAGTGGTGCATTATTTCCTCATGCTTATATGTTTTCTGTATAAAATATTCTAGCAGCAGTGAAATCTTGCTATGTGATTGCATTTCATTTTGAGATGGTTAGCTGAATAAGCAGTAGGACAAGCAAGCAGTAAGCTGAATGAAGGAAAAAGAAATAAAATTTTACAGCACATTCTTGTTGTAGGAGTGTGCAACACAAAATTGTGTGACAAATGCTCAATCTGGTCTTCATGATTGAGCAATAAACAAATTACAAAACAAAGTTATCGTCCTTTTGAAACTTGTTCTCCGTCATGAAAAAGCGAAGTATTTAAAACATCTTTTGTTACTGGACGTTCACCGGTAGTGGTTTTTAGTTAACAAAACTATTTGTTTGCATTAGGGTGAAATTAAGAACTTTTTTTGTAGACACTAGAGACATTTTGTAAAGTTGATATACTGAATGTTGATAAAAGGAAACAAAATAGTTAAAATTTGTGACGAAATGACTGTTGCGCTTTGTTGTAAGGCCTGGAAGAATATACTTAGATTGCGCTATCAACTTTATGTAGTAGTTTGGTTACATTGCCTAAGTAGAAGTGTCTTTGCGTGTTGCATGTTTGTGTCATGCCCAACGTAATCTTCTCAGCAGTAGTAGTACAAATCTCTAATAATATTGACGCTCTGGAGTCCCCCAGATTTTGCTGCTTACATCCAGCAGAGATGTCCCCTATGTGTTACTTTCCGTTAAAAACTGTGAGCATGCAGTGATTATTGAAGTCTTGCAGATCACTGATGTGGTCTGTACTTTCCAGACAAGACCTCCCCCAAAACTTAAAAGTGGCAATTTCTTAACCTAAGGAATTTGCATCCTAATAATTGGGATGTTGGATGTATTCAGCGTGGGACGCACCTGCACTGGGAAAGGAGGCGTTAGATTCTTCCTAGAGTCTACAACAGTTGCTTCCCTGGATATTAGTGGTAGCAGGGTTTGAGTGCGATGAAGGAGCGGAGGACCAGGCAGCGAATCGGTCTCTTCAGGGCTGTACATACCAGAGTGCGAAAGGGGCTTTCAGCTCCCCCTTCCCTCCCGTGCCTTCAGCTCCTGGGGCCGGTGTGGAGCCTGGGGGGTGGCACTGCCCCGTTACTGCACCAGTCCCCTGGCCCCATCACGACTGCCTCCAGCCCGCCCGGGGAAGAGCTTCTGCTGGGTCTCACAGACTTGGGTGCGATGGGCCATGCCTGAGAACCGTGTCGCCGAAGCAACGCCAGTCACCGTCCATACAGCAGCAGCTTTACCTTGGCTGTTACGGCAGGTCAAGTGGTCCAGGGCTACGGGTAGTAAAGATGAACTTAAATGGTATGGGCTGGTGAGCTTCAGTTCCTCTCCCGGGTCCGCTTCCAGGTGGCAGAGCGGTAGGACGTAAGCGTGGAGGGAACCTCAAAGAGGCCATCCAGTCGTTCTCCAGCTCAGCCGACTGCGGCCGTGCCCTTCGTGGCAGACATTCATGGACAGCCCAGAGCTTGTCGGGCAGCATCTTCAGATGTCCTTCCCGCAGCTGGATATTAGCCTGGCCTGCAGAGTTTCCTATGGGTTATTTGCCTTTCAGATATCCTACAGACTGACTTAGCTGATGATAGCTTGAAGGAAAGGTTTGGAGCAGCCTGTGCTGCTATGGGTTGTCCTTCGGAATAAGCCGTGGGGAGCGACACTTCCAAGGTTCGCTCTTGTTAAGACCCAGTCCAAAGCCCACTGAACTCAAATACGGATCTTTTGTTGACTCTGTTGACTTCATTGGGCTTTCGCTGAGACCTGGAGTGTCAGCTTAAGGAACAGAATTTCACCCGCCTTACCTGATAACTTTATGCTTTGCCTCTGCTTGTTGTGGATGGAATGTAGATACAGACAGATTCTGGTAGGCATTTCTTGGTTGGGTTCTCATCTTGTCAAGCAATAGGCTTTTGTGTGTGTTTAAGTGCTTAAGAACCTTTAAGGATTTGGGAGAAGATGCTAAGCAGTTGTTTTTCTTAAGAGGGATGTAATGTAATACTAATGACCCAACCAGGAACGGACATTTTGTTTGATGGCATTCAATCAGGTGGAATATTTTAATTTGTTTTGGAATAATCAGACAATTATTAATGTGATGCCAAGAAACTTTTGTTAATATTCAGAATAGTATTAAGTTATAAATAGATAATATTGTCACAGTCAAGTGTCTGTATTGATAGGTAACAGCATTGTGTAAATTTGGCCGTTGATTCTATTCTAAAAACACACTCTTTATCCTTACTCTTTTAGTACAAAATTACATCTCGTTATGGATAATATGTCATGTCTCCCTAAAAATGTGATCTTGATTTTCATCCCATGATAATACTTTATTCAATAAATCAAAATCTTCCTCAGCAGTTAGCAACCACCTTATTTAATGGTTATTTCTGAAATGTTGATACAGGGAATTTAGCAGTTAGCAGTGTTTATACATTCCAGAAGCATTAACAGGTTAGGTTATACTGGGATTCAGTAAATATCTATGAAGTGTGTGGGAGAAGTGTACGCTATGCAGTGTCTCAGCAATCGACTGCCAGACATCTCGTGAAATACCAAATGTAATAATCAAGGTTATAATGATGATATTGTCAGGAGGCACACATTGTCCACTATCACTGAAAACGTAGGGAGCAAGGCCTATCGCCTAGTGTTTAGACTGCAGAAAGACTGCAGCATTAGAACACTACAGATGTCCTTATCTTCTGGAGATAGTTTTGTACTGAATCAGTGGGGTTTGCACATTCTTGTGTAGGAAAAAAATGCTCTTTGCCTTCTGAGTACTTCTGAAGAAAATAAAAGGAGGATAGTTTTTATGTGTGTCAAGGTTGTTTCCCTTTTCTGCAAGTGAAGTTCAGCAAAGGATCCCTAGTAAGTCTGTAATTTTCCCAGTGGCTTTCTTCCTTCGGTTGCTGGTTTTTCTTTATTACTATCTGAAGTGGACAGGCTGCTAAAATCACAAAAAATTGCCGTTTACTGGCTACAGTCTGCATGCTCATAGGCAGTTGTGTGCTGGCTGTGTTGTACCTGATCTATTTAGCAGCTGTGGGGTGGGTAACACCAAAGCAAGCCAGGACTTCTAAAATTACTAGGATTTTTTTTTGTCTCTCTGCAAATAGATGACATTTTCTCAAAACATGTCTTCATCAGAGTTTTTTATTTCTGTTTGTTATGACAAAACATGGCAAACAAAGACAGAACATAAATTACAGCTACAGTCTTGAAGTTTGAGGTTGCATTTTAGCCATACTGTACTGTGTATTATTATTATCATTATTACTTTTCGGTGCTTGTATGTATGTAAATTACATTAAAAATAAGATCAAGGCAGACATGGAATATTGGTGACATAAGCGGAAAAAAGATGAACAAGCTATTATGAGATATGAAAAATAAAAAAGATGCTGTCTTTAATTTGACAGTGAACCAAAACCCACCAATTGTATAACATGAGACTATTTTTAACAAATACTCTCTTAAAGCTTTGTTGTGGCCATGCCCTCGATGGCATCTCAAGTCTGTCAGCAACTCCATTATAAAATCCTCTTATGCAGTTTTAGATTGTTACCTAGATCTCTGATATTTGGAATGTTGTATTATCTTGCTTTGCCTGAAAGCAGGCACACTTTTGAAAATATAGGTACGTTCAAACTATTTACATTAGCAAATTGTCATAAATACAGTCTTTGATATTCAGGTTCTCCTATTTTCTGGGCCCTGCTTATTAAAAATTATTTCACAAAACCTGCCTTCAGTCAAAAGTGTCTGGTAAATGCTGGTATTTTGAAGTTTAAATAGAACTTCGTACCCTACATAGTAATATATTTATTTATTATATGTGACTTTAATGGATGCAAAACTTGAAAACACAGCGCTGAATTCAGGTATCAAAACTAGAAGGAGTACACGGTTCAAGAAGGCCTAACTTTCATATACATACACATGTATTTTTTTCTTGGAAAAAGAGTATTGCAGTGAGAGATTAGGTTCCTGAAATTAGATATATTCATAATCTGGCATAAGTCTATGTACTGTACTAATGATTTTCCAACATAAATTTTATGAAGTGCAAGAAAGTATTGGTACTCAATGAAATACATAGTTCCCTCACAGTAAGCTTTTAAACTTTTTGCTCTCATTCATTCCTGTTAAAAAGGTACTTCAGGGCTTTCTTAAACTCACTACGCATCCAGAACATAGTTTTTAGCACAGTGTAGCTAGATATTAGTGGGTCTGTTAACTGCCAGCCAAAGGAGGCTGGGATCATAGGCAACATTGGTATAATTTTTTGTTTTCTTTTTTTCCTGAGATAGGATAAAACTACTTAGAGAAGTAAAATTTTAGTATTAAACAAGTTTTTGTTTATACCACAGTATTGAAGGAATCGGGAAGAGGGAATCCCCATCTGTATCCATGTGGTTGTAGCAGAACATTGCTGCCATTTGATCATTATATTGCCAAAGGTAGCTTGAAACTCGCAGCTACAGAGCTTGCCAGTAGAAGCAAGACTTAGAATATCTGTGCTTTCGAGTTTTTGTAGTATTACAATTTTGAACTTTCCTATTATGACATCCTTTTGGTACTGTGTGCAACTCTGGGTTTAAGAAAAAGAGATGTAGAAACATAATGCTGTGAATAGGAATTCCTGGTTTTTCTTGGAAGGGAAGGCACTGAGTTTTGTATTCCTTGGTTTTCAACCCATAAAATGAGGGGGAGGGGGTGAGAATATACCTCGCTTCACAAGAGAATTCTCAGAGTTAATGCTTACATGTACAGCTTTGTAATGAAACAGTGATACGCAGGTGATACTTTTGAGGTGGAGTTTATAGTTCAATTTTTTGTTTTGCTATATATGCTTAGCCTTTGCTATGGTTTGACAGTATGATCTTTATCATTAGTCATTCAATGTAAGATAAAGGCAGTTTAAGAAAAAAACGTGTATGTTAAGTTGTTAAAGGAAGGGTTGTCTCAAGTTTTACAATTCAAAAACTGAAGCAGAGGTTAAACAGCTGCAAAGAAAAAAGAATCCTCTTAATAGTCAAATGATTCTAAATAAAAAAGGAAAGAAAACAAAGAATCAAAAATCCTCATCAAGTTCTCTGGGAAACAGAAAAGGAGGAAAAAGTCTGAGGAAAGCCAAAACAGTTAATGTTACAGTTGTCACAATTACTCATATCCTATGCTAAAGATTGAGGAAGCTAGGTAAAAATGAGCCAAAACTGGTCTTGGATCTCGTGGATATGGCTTCTGCTCATGTCAGTGTTTGCATCTGAGTCTCAGTTTAAAATCTGGCCTTACTCTTTACAAAAAAGCTATGTTTAATCATGTAGTTCTAAAATAAAAGAGGAGGGGATTCTGCATACTGTATAAATACATAAATGAGATTATGTTTTCAGATCTATGCAGAAAATCGCAAGTCATATTTTTATTAATTATAACTATTTTTCAATTATTTATGTCAAACTGTTATGCTTCATTTTAGACAGTTTCAGGAAACTACTTTTCCTGAAATTCTTTCAAATTATACTTCTTAGTATATTCAATTAAATGTATATTTTGCAGACAAATAGTATGACCCTTATTTGTTAGTTACCTCACTGACTGCATTGAGACTACTGACACGATTGCTGAACAGGGTTTGCTGCCCTGAAAATAACACTTCATGGACAACATACAAAAATATTCTTCTATACTTACAAGAAGCATAATTTGTAAGTAGTGATAGAAAGATTTATCTGTTTGTACAGAGAGAGAGATAGCTTGTATATATGCATGCGTGCAATGTTTTGTAACAGAATCTTTATTAGGTACATGTGTGATTTACTAAAAAGCGAAAACCCTAATTTGGCAGTGTCCGGGGAGTAATCTTTATATTCCGGCTTGTAAAGAGCTTTGGATACTTGGCATTTCAGTAATTGCTGCATCATGGGCAAGTTTTTTACTTCTTCCCATAAATACCCCCCAATTATGGCACCTGAAGCCCAAGTCAGTCGGGAAACAGTCAAGAAGTAGCTCATCAGTAGCTCTGATATTAATTAGCCTTAGCCTTTCTGTGTAAAAAGATATATTAAGTAATTTTGTAGCATGTATTATTTATAGCTTTTTTTTCCCTTGTAAGTCTTAACACCGTTCTGTGCAATAGGCATATGACAATAGTCCCATTAAAATGGTTAAAAATGTTCCTAAATGAGTTGGAGAAAACTGTGTGGTATCTGTAAAATCTATGGTAAAGTGGCTTAGAACAGAAGTTTTGTCGTATTTGGCTGAGATGGTCCTAACACCCATGCGTTGCTTTGAAGATAGACACATGTACCCGCTCTGTCTATACTCTGTTCCTGTTTTTAACATTTGTTTCCCTTCCACCCTCTATTCTGATTATTTACTGTAAAGCAGTCTTTGTTTCATTGATTTCTGTCTGCCTACCAAAGAATAAAGTTCGCTCTTCTCACACACACATCTGTCAGTACCGTACCAAGAGTCAATCCCACTGGAGAAAAATTGAAGAAATGAAAACAAATAAGTTATAAAATAAAGTGACGATGATGTGCAGTAGCATAAAGATTGCTTTGGGCTGCTTTTGAAAAAGACAGCTAATGACTGGCCCCGTTGGATGGGATGGGAAGGGTGCGGGTCACGTCTCCCCGCTCGCTGGGTGCAGGGGGGGGGAAGAAGGGCAGTGCACGCTGGAGGTCAGCAACAGGGGGAGCACAGGGCTGCCCCCGAATTCCACCTTCTCCCTCCACCCTGACTCCGGACAAGTCGCAGTACAGGCAGAATTCGGCATGTTCACAGCGTGTTAGCTTCTCGTAAATAAGGTTATCGTGGGGATTAGAGTACCGTGAGTCAGGCGGCTAGAATCAGGCCCAGAAGTATTACCGTGTTTTACTGTATTTCGCGTTGCTTGCTGCAGACATTAACTGACTGATGTTTGTGAATTCCTCAGGAAAAAAAAATTACAGCTGCCGAATATTTCAAAATGTACGGTTTGGTTTAAAAAAAGTTTTCTTTTTCAAACAGATGATCTAGGCGGTAGAATTTCAATAACAAGCACATATATGAAAATGCATTTACACAGACAACTGTGTGTGTGTGTTTTAACATTTATGAATACTGGCCTAATGCGGCTGCAGTATTCAAGTCTCTTTTAAGATTATAATTGAAGTAACATGATATAAATGTAAACTTTAGCTTAGAGCACGCAGAGCATACAAGACAGCTTGACACCTTCATTTCAGCAGTAAGAAATTACCATTGTCTCTTGTTTCTTGCTTCTAGCATATATGACCAAGCCAAAAAGTAATTACACAATTAGGGTTGACATACTGGTTCCTGTAATATTTCTTCCCGTAGTTTTTTGGTGGCTTATTTCTACTTCAGATTTTCCAGTCCTTTGTAATTCATACCAAGATGTCCATTTTCATTGCAACAAATTTACTCACGAAGATTGCAAGTCTTGCATAATTTAATGATGAAAAGGCAGCATTTCATTTTCTCCAAATGTAGTTATTTGTAGATTAAAGATAAACATTTGTGGAGCTAATATGGTTTTAGTAAGAACTTTGTCACCAACTTGAACATTGAATTGTTACATACAGGCATCGAAAAGGATTTCTGTGTAACTAATTACAGGATTGTGCATTTTTAAAAGGAGGCTGTGCAGCAATGTGCAACTGCTGATCTGGAAGGGTACCACTCTCCGAAGGTCAGGTAACATTTAGTTTGCTGTATTCTGCATGTATAGAAAAGGAGTTACTGATGCTTTTCCAGTTCTCGGGGTCACTTGGTAGGGAGCACAGAGCACAGGAGCCCTCAGACTAGCTCCAGGTATTCCACAAGAGCAGGTCAGATGAGGAGCAGCCCTACTACCCTTCTTGTCCTCAGCTCAACTTCTTTTCCTGTGTTTCTTCTTTTCCTTGTTTCTGGGGTGTGTAACGCAGTTTCAGAGTCCTGTAATTCTGTACCTTAAGACTTGCCCTCTCCAGGAATGAATATTCTGGGGCAGTTGTGCTGTATCACTCGCTTAATTATGCAGTTATGCTTGGGACTTTTCTGAGATGATGTAAAAGCAGTGCTATAGGGTATTGTTAGTCTGTTCTCTTTTGATTAAAAATAAATAAATAAATAAATAAATCTGTGCTTTTGGACTATTCCTGCACTGTATCTTAATCCTCAGAACAGAATGATGATGGGACATAGCTGCCTGTTGAGTTTAGGTGCAGGGTTAGACATCTGCTGCAGATTCAAGTTGTCCTTCACTATCGCAGCTAAGCTGGCTGTTCAGATTTCTTGTTGTGAGGTTTCCTTGCATTTGATCTGGACACGGGAGCTTCGTCTCATCTTGGAGCCTAGTCTGTCATTATATAAAATACAATGGAGGGCTGGGAAGGAAGTATAGCGAGTTTGTTGGTGACAAGCCAAGTGGAGGGGGTTTGCCAAGTATTAATCATTTCTATAAAGCTGCATCCACAGTTCAGCCAAATGAATCTGTTCTGCCTTGGTTTCTCACAGTGACAGCATCAAGATATTAGTAGTTTTGTAATAAAGTTGTCTTTTTACATGCTCTTTAAATTCTTGTTACCTCCTTGTGTGTCCAGTACCCTTAGGAAGGGACTTTTCACCTCCTCGAATTTCCCTGTACGAGTCTCCCAGTTAGGGAAGATGATGTACTTACAGGTATAAAATAGACTTTGTGCTCTTTAAAATTAATTCTTCTTCTCCTACCCCTCCTCTCCGAGATGTCACTGGGTTGCAGTATCTTTCCTGCATATCAAGGCTTGCGACTTTCAGCAGTACTGTGTTACAGGGAGCGTTCCTACAGGAAAAGACAAAAGGAGAAGGATGCTTCTTGTAATGGGCTACTGCTGTTTCAGCCAGTTATTCTTTTAACTAGAAAATGAGAGTACACATAGAGGCTATTAAATCATTAATTACAGCATGTACTGCTTTCTCTAAACACAGACAAAACACAGTTAAGAGGTACCAGAAAGAAATAACTTTCCCCAAATTTGAAACTAAGTGCAGGATGTGAGATGTCAAGCAGGAGCCCTGCACAAAGTTGTATTTTTTTCTGATTGAGTTTATACCAGCATTTTCCTTAATTATTCTTGATGTTTTGCCCATTATACCATTAGCTTCTTCAGAGGACAAAGATAAGTTGCCAGTATCCACAAGAGCGAAGTGTGAAAGCATTTAATTATTGATATCTTAGTAACCAAGGTTCCAAAATGACATTGTCAAAATCCATAATGATCAGGCAGAAAATGTATCAGCTTGTTTTTGAAAGATACAGCTCAGACTGTGTGGGATCTGAATGTGCACAATCCCAAGAAATTAAACCACCGGTTTCCTGCATTTCCAGGAATGTATGGAACTGCTTTATCCAGCGTTTTCTGCTCTTGAAAATTCTTATTGTTAATGTTCTCCTCGTTCTACTGTTTTAATTTTAGCCTTTTCTTGATGGTTAATCTAACACGTACGTTTCACTAAATGAACTCGTGCTTTTTCGCTAGGTGGATCTGTAAAGCAGTTAAACGGTCAAGCAGAGTCTAACATTACAATACTACCTCGCTCCATATTCTCCTCCTCTTTAAAACACAGGTTTCCTTAACGCAATATGCTCGGGAGCTGTTGAATACCTATTTAATTGTATCTCGAATTAAGGATTTCTTTCCTCCCTCCTGCTGAGAGCGGTGGGAAGAGTGCACAACTCTTGGGGGGGGCGGGGGGGGGGGGAAGAAAAAAAAAATAAATTCCCCCCGTGCACCGAACGTGTGTGCGGTCGTGGCCTCGTGGCGCAGGGGCCCGGGGCTGTGGCCGGGACCCTCGGAGGCGGAGGTGCGCGGGGAGGTCGAGCAGCGCCCCAGAGAAGCTGCGGGCGCCGGCTGTCGGAGCCGTGTTGCTGTCTGTCCCGGCTGCTGCCCAGTGCCCCATCCTCTGCCCTCCTGCCCGGGCGAGAGCGAGGGGTGGGAAGCTTGCGGGGAGAAGGGGACGCCTTAACGTGGGCTCGGCCAGCGTTGTGCCCCGTGGATTCAGAGCCGGCGGCAGGCCGCGTGTCACGTAAGGTCGCCCCCAGGAAGAGGGCTGGGTGGCAGGGGACACCTTCCTCAAGCCCACGTCGTTTCGCAGACCCGGGGATCCTCAGCTGTGCCCTGTGTTTCTGGAATGGGTTTCGCGGAGGTTTCGTTGGGTCGTGCCACCGAGGTGTTGCCGTCTCGCTCGTCTTGCCCCTCCTCTCCTGTAGCGTAGCTGTCTGCCTGCTGCTCGAGCACATGATAGCCGAGACCTCGGGGAGCAAGTAAGTTTGTAAACAAATAAACCAGAAAAGTTACCTGAATATATTTGAGATAATTGAAAGTTACTTGAGTATATGTTTAGTCTCCAGCCAAATTAAAAAAAATAAAGTAAAATTCCCTTGCCGAAGTGCTATTTACCATTAATATATTTAATTAAAAGATACTTCTGTGTTCCATTTTTCACTCTCTCACAGGTGCCAGAGCTTTCATGTTTATTAATAGCATTAGATCAAATAATGCAGATGTTTGATTTCAGACGCTGGGATATGTTGCAGGTTAATATTTCTAGAAGGATACACTAACACTATTTTGGCTCCCTTTGTGCCATGAAGTGTTTTATGAGCTACTTTCAAAACAGGGATACTAGTGTAAGAAAAAAATCACAGTTCAAATTTGCTTCCGCTTTGAAGGTTTTTTTCTAATTCTGTTTCCAACAATGGATCTTAATGTGTAAGATATCCCTATAAAATTGTTATATTAGAGGATATGCATTTCATAGAGACAAAGCTATTTAGGATTCTTCTTTTCCATATACTAGAGGTTTTACTTTCTTTATGCAGTGATTATGTCTCACAGCTTAGATAGCTTAAATGTGGGCATTTAATTTGTGCTGCGGTGCTCTTTCTGAACTTGCTGTTGTTACAGATATAGAGGGATGCTTATAAAATGAGAGGTCACTGCTGCAATATTCATGTACAGCTACTGCAAGGCAAATAGTGTAAAAGGTATTTCTATACAGCATGTAGCGCAGTAGGTAACTGGAAATAGTATTTTTTTGCTTTTGGCAAATAATGTTCAAGAACTGTGATTTATTTAATTCTTCTTTTTTTTTTTTTTTTTGGTGTTTGGTTTTTTGGGGGTTTTTTTTAGACAGGTAATTGATGGTGCCTGTGTAGTGTTTAGGGACATCTCATCAGCATTTGTTTTAACCATCCCTGTGAGAAAAATACTCTCATAAAATTATGATTTCTTTGCTTTCTCTCACACTAAAATGTCAGAATCAGCTCATTTATCTGGGATCATTCTTTGCATACCCCCAGAGGTTTACTTTCTTCATGATCTCCTAAATGAATAGTACAATGTACTCTTCACCAAAAGCAAATATGGCCCTTGTTTATTAAACTTCATCCCCTTTCCCTACCTCTCCAGTTTTCTTTGAACCTGTAGTGTTTCAAAGACAGGTAATTGATGCCATATGGGTAATGCTATGTGATAAAGGAACGGACTATACGTAGAATCTAACAGCAGTTATCATTTCTGCATTATTTCTCGTGTTTCTTCTGATGTCCTGTATCTTGGTAGAGTGTGGGGGGTATTATGACAACTCTTCATGTTTGAACTTCCCGTTATTCTTTGTGTTTATTGCAGTGGTAACCAGAGGCCCTGCTCAAAACCAGGGTGCCCTTGTACTAAATACAGTTGAAAAGCATATAAGGATGTGGGCCTCGCCTTGAGGAATTCACAGGATAATTTACTCAACATTATTTAATTTTCTCAAAATACTGCCTTTTTTTTCTTACTTATCAAAAATAAAAACAGTTTATGTAACGTCACGTTGCAAGGTGAGGTAGAGTATTTTGACAGTGCCCGTTGCCTCAGCAAAACTTCCTGCAGGGTGTTCGTGCCATGTTCAGGAGTTCATTACCTGGCAGTAGAACTCTTGGCTGAATGCTGATACAAGACAATTTGAAAATCCTGTGTTGACTGCTGTCGTTTTTAGCCGGTTCTGAAGGATTTTGGTACTCAAATCTCATTTTAATTTCACTAAGAATTGGGCACTTATCTTCCAGGTGCCTTTGAAAATCTCAACTTCAAAGGAAAAAGGCAGTCTTTAAAAGTATACAAATAAAGGTGAGGTTTACTAGTTTTAGATGAATGGTTATGTTCATGCAGTTTATAAAAAAGGACCTTGATTTTTGTAAAGCGTCCTGTTTCAGTTCTTGCTGTGCGCATTGTTTGAGTAAAGTGTGGACGGTGATTTCATTCTAAACAAAAAAGCTTGGCTCGTGTTAAGTACGGCGGTACAAATTCCCTAATCGTTGCTGTCAAGGCCCTGCTTGGAGTGACGGTGGCTAGCTGGCGGCTGGAGCTCGGGTGCCTGCTCCGGGGATGAGCGCCCCGCAGGCAGGCGGAGGTGGGAGCCCTGCAGGTGCGCTCGCGCGCTCCGCGCTCCTTCCTTCGTGGGGGACAGAGCTGGACCTCACCCGCAGCGCGGGATGCTCTTTTTCCGGCGTTCCTTAGAAGGCAGGCGGGATGAAGTAGGCTGAAACCGGAGTGTTTCTATTTAGAACTGAAATCCGTCCGATGACGGAGTTACCAGTGTCGGTAGCATCACAGAAAGCCTGAAAACGTCAAAAGTTTTGAGTTAGTGAGGACCAGCGTTTCCAACGATGAGCACGGGAGAATATGCAGGCTTCTTCTCACCTTTGTCATGTGCTCTTTTTGGCACCAGGAGGCCACCTGCAGCGATTATGCACGCCATATATTGATTTTTGGTTTTTCCTAGCTACTTTCAATATGTCGACAATAACTGCACTTGTGGAGTTCTTTACTACAGATGATCGCAAGGAATTTCTTAAGCATTAATTAATTAATTAATTATAACATCCAATATGAAAGCCGAATTCTGCATTAGTATGTAATTCCATTAAAATGGGTGGAGCTGCTTTTAAACCTACGAGGAACTTGACCCAGAGGTGTAGAGTGGGGCTTACTGGTTATTGCAGTAACTGCAGAGAAGGAGAAGGAAAAAGGGATGAAATGGGTTGGCTGAAGTCGTATAGCAGATCGGAGCTTGGATAAACTTGAGAATCCTGCCTCTCACTACAAATTTTATACTGCTGTTTCACTAGCTCAGATACATGGTAGGTTTTTCTTCGATTTCTGACTATAGTAATGTAATGTAAAAACTATCAAATTTTTATTCAAGTTTGCCCGATTCGTGCAGCAAACTCTGCAAGCTCTCTGTGGAGGACACGTAACAAGTGTCGCAGCTAAACTCCTACCTCCTTTCTGCATTTAAAGCTTCTTTCAGTTATTTTCACAGTTTTAAAAGCTCCTTTTCTTAATTGTAATGCCCTTTGAAAGTGTTCTTCACTTTTTCCTCTCTGAGTAGCTCTTTATTTTTTTTAACTTTTAAAAAAAAGTTTAAACTTAGAAAAAAAAGGAAAAGAAAAAAGGGCTCAACAAATTTTCAGCCTCTTTTGATAATAAAATGGAACTATGTCTTTTTATGTTTATGCTTTTTAAAAATAGACCTATATATTGAAAATGATTTTTGCCTTCATTCACTGTCAGAATTACCACATAATTACCTTGGTATCTCAAGGAACCTTTGGGATGAAGTTTACCGGATTGGTAAAGTACAGTGGTGGCTTTAGTTGAGAAACTTCTACAAAGTAGCTCAGTATATGCTGAGTTACTCTTAGGTTCCTCGAAAGTTAAGTGGCAGCAGGGAAAAGCAGTTGCCTGTTATTTTGCAACATGCCTATTGCTCTGACTGATGGTCAGGACTCTTAGAGAGAATGCTAAAAACTGAGGCTAGAAGACAGGACCTTTCAGCATCCGAAAGGCAGACTTTTCCAGTATCAAATAAGGAAAAAGCGCTTCTCCAGGGATAAACCTTAAGGTGAATTATAGCTGGGTATCAAATGGAAAATTGTGCATTCCCCTAGCGTCCTTACGATTTTATTGCAGAATCCAGAGTGATGTCTAATTTAAAATAAGTTGTTCATGTTTTCCCATGACTTCTCAGAAATGGTTTTTTCTTTTGACTTCAGCCTGGTATTCTCAAGCAGACCAAATTTGCTATTCATACAATTTGAGGAGAGGGAGCAAAGGAGGGGCTAAAAATAGAGCTTATAATGGAACCTGGGTATGTTCTTAACCATGGCGAGACACTTATCTGTCCATTATGTTGTTGACTAATGTTAACTTCTGTGCTGCCTTTGTAATGTATTACATTAAGCTAAATGAAGCTATTGTGTGATGTATCAAGATACAGTCACGTAGGTTGCCTGGCTATTTGCTCTTGTTAGTATTGTATGTGATGGACTTTAATAGCTGTGAAGGGCTCCTGGAGTTACTCAGATCAACAGGCTATGGTCTTCTGCCTCACGCTGGAGTCCTCCTGTGCTCCAGCCCTGCACCGGCTTCATGGGAAGTTGCACAAGTGCAACGGGCAGCTGGCCAGGCTCGTAAATGCTGCCCGAAGAGGTGTTCTTGTACTGGGTCCTCAGGCCGTAAATTCACCTGCTTGATCATGAGGGTGGGGTTTTGGGGGTCTGCGTCCGCCCGGATGCGGTGCGCGGGAGGGAAGAGCTCTGCACATTCTAATCCCGCGAGCCGCTCTGCGGTCGTTGGAGCCCTCGGAGGGACCCTTCGGAGGCGTGTGTGCCGGCCGGGGGTCGCTGCCCTGGGCCGGGGTCCGCTCTCGCCTCCCCCAGCTGCAGCCCTGGCCGCTAGCCCTGGGGAGCTGTGCTGCTGCATCCCTTCCCTGGACCTGCGGCTCTCCCCTCGGCTCTGCGAGCCGGGAGATGAAAGGCATGGCTTGCCTTAAGAACTTCTCTTACGGGTGCGTATATGTGTTAAAAATCTGTGAACGAGTATTTACATGAATGCTCTGCTGGCTCCGGGCAGCGTTTGCAGGGAGAGGTGGTATGAATACTCTGCTGTCTCAAAACTCCTTCCACTTGTATTCCAATCAAAGTAACACCAAATGGCTCTTACTGCTTTAACATAAAGTAACAAAAATATCCTGGACCATGCTTTTTAAAAGTCCTTAAATACGGTTTCGGGAAATGCAGGCTGTAGGAAGACACAGATATGTGCCTAGACTGCAACAGATTCCTGATTTTTGTGTAAAAGCTGGGTGGTTCTTTCTCAAATTTCAGGATGTTTTCCAAACAAGGCTGTTGTGTATGTTATGTTAAGGTATGCATTTTATACATAGAGCTGCAGTTCATATGTGCAGTTTTCTGTTCTGCAACATGCACATATAATCTCTCGCTCTTCCTCTCTTCTTGTTTATCAAGGTACATTATGAAGGGCTGATACCAGTTCTCTGTCAAGGTAGATCATGATTCATACAAGATAAGCAAGGAAATCTGAAATTCAGGGATTAGACTGCCTTTATTTCTCATGGCACTGTGTGTGTGCTTGAGTTAGTGACCCTCTCCCCTGCAGATGAATTCATACGTCGTGCAGTTCGGTATGTGCTGTGACGCTGGTAATCCAAAACTGTTGAATTTTCTAGTTCACATTTTTGTTTGAAGTTTGCTCTGGTGGTGCAATGGTATATAAATACTTGGGATCCCTTTTCAGTTGTTAATTTTTCTTCTGTGAAAACAGTTATTTCTTCAGAAGGTTATTTAGAAGATTGAAAAATAAGTTTCTTTAATCTTTGTGGGCACATTTCTGTCGCTTTCTCAGTGGTGTTTCTTTAATGACAGCATGACTGGTTACTTTTAGAAATCGTATGAAAACCAAGTACTCCTCAGCCTGTTGCCAAGCATTGTTCTTCAGTATGTTTTACAAGAGGTACTTTTCTTGTTGTTTTTCATGTTAATAACATATTATTTCTGCAGACATGTTACTACTTATTTTCTGCCTTAAGGAAAGTGTTAGTTTGTGAACAAAATACATCTATTTTTAGATCAAATGGTCAATACAAACAAAACACAAACTGTAAAAAGTGCTTGTGGACACATTCATCGATGTCCAACCACATGGTCGGCAACATGGAGGTGTAGGTTTGCCAGGGAGGGCTGCAAATACTTGGTAAGGAAGGTCTAAGGGATTTGAGTTGTGCTTACAGGTTTATGTACGTATGAGCCTAGCAGTCATCGGGTTATGTGCTTGCTTTCACAATGGGCTCTTGTTAATAGAGTTTTTATTTTCTTGATTTGGCAGGCTCGCATACTTGATTGAATGAACTTTCAGCTAAGTTTCTGAGCAGAAGGTGGTTTATGACATAATTGCTCTATATGTTGATACATCTTTTATCAT
>NC_064886.1:31655290-31660290 GCF_929443795.1 Astur gentilis | reverse complement strand
GTCCATGCCAAATATCCTGGATCCTCACAAAATGCTTTCATATTTCAATACTGAGCTAGATAGTGGAATTATGGTTGCCTAGATATGGACAGCTGCTTTGGTAAGTATGTTGTAATTTGCAGATTAAATATTTTTTTCTATAACTGATAATGGCTTATTAAATGGCTTACCATTTCATTAACAAATATTCATTGATGTTACAGGTGATAGCAGCTTTTCTTTGAAGAATGATTTTACGGTCTTCTTTTTAGGAATCTGCCAAATTTTAGGGAAATAAATAGAGTGCAGTGAAGTACTTGGTTGGAAGGACTACTAGAAATTGTTTGGAAATTAATTATTATAGCTCATATGCGTCGTCGTACGTTTCAGATTTTACCTCTGGCACCACCTTAGGTGTCAAAAAGCCATTGGACGAAGTCAGATGTAGCCTGTAAATGAGGCAGTGCGGGGTTTGAACAGACGGTGAGATGGACGCAGGTTTGTGGCAGTATCTGAGAGGAGTAGGAGAGGGAGGAAATGAAGTCTGGTTGTGTAGAGAAACTCACTTGTGTTTCTGCCTGTAAAAAAAAAAAAAAAAAAAGACCCTTTTACTGGAGGAGGGGGGAGGATCACCAAATAGTGTAGAAATTTTGGAGAGACAGTGAGAATTACAAAGGAGTCAGCTGTAACAAAGCAGAGTGCAGATTGCTAAATGAGCCAGTTGAGACATACCTTTGGTGATGAGGCAGGGTTTGGTGCCTGCACACAAATCTTTATTGATTTAACTAAAGTCATGTTTTTAAACCAGTTTAACTCTGGCCATTTTCATAGCAATGTAGTACAACTTGCATTGTGTTAAATCAACATCATAGGGCATTCTTGTACCGAAATAAGGTTGGCACTTGCTGCAATCTAGCTGTAACTGGTTAGAAATAAATCTTAGCTGGAGAAGTGCAGATGGATGTGCAGTTCAGATCTGAGGAAACGCTCCTTTTGCCTTTAAAAAGGCCAAGCAGTAAACAGAGGAAGAGAGTGACTTCACAGAATAGGGTTAAACCGGGCAGTTTGTCCATCCTCGTCCAAGGGTAGAGCGGTGGACAGGAGCTGCCTTTGATCCTGCTCCGCAGAGCTTGCAGAGGGAGAAAGTACCATTTGAGGAGGCTTCTCAGTCAAATTCAACACTTTGTATCTGGGATTAGCCATCATTGTGCTGCTTCACTTTCTTTAATGTAACCAATGAACTTGTTTTCTGAGTGGGGCTTTCCCTTTCAGCCATGCACCTTTATATTTAAACCTTAGTACGTTATCCTATGCCAAGAAGAGAAGTCTCCGTTCACCAAGGCCAGCCATTTCCTTTAGGATCACTGTTGTATTGTTCGCTTATCTGCCTTTTCTAAAGAGGGTCAGAAACCTCTGTCATGGGGAAAAAAAAAAAAGTCCTGTGAGTGTTTGGACCCATATGCCTGCTCACAAGGTACTGGTGGAACTCGCGGTGCAATTTTCTGTCCCTGTTCAGGGCCTCCCTTAGTGATAGGACCCTAGAAATGAGATGCTTTGCATGCTTTTTGACTGTACCCTAAAAGAGATAAGAGATAATACTGATAAAAACTAAGGACTCTTCACGTGCTTAAGGTTTCTTACAGAGTGTAGCATGGAGTTAGCGTCCAAGAAGATTCTCTGTATAAAGGCAAGCTACGTCCTTGGTTGGTTTGAAAAGCAGGAATAGGTGAGGTTACTCTGTAGCAGTGCTTGCTTAGTACCTGTTTTGGCTCCTATCTTTGCTGAGGATTTCTGGACAGTAAAAACTCAAATGGGAGAAGTTAGTGGTCTGTGCATCTTTCCTCTCTTCAGTATGTGTCATTAAGAAGCTAAACTTTGTAATAAAGAAGTCTACGTGAAAGAATTGTGGTATGTTGAAGGCACACTTTTGTGATGCGTTAGAAGAATAACGTGCACTATTGCAACAGGAAAAGGCTTTCTTGCCAAATGTACTTGAATTTTATTAAGGCCTACCATCTGCTTGCTTTGTAGTATTCTTAATTTCATGAGAAAAAGATCTAGGTGTTTTCCATCTTTAAAAAATGCCTTACAATTCTGATTCTTTATTTTTGTTTCCAGTATTCCTTTGTTGGTGGTTCTTACTGATATCCAGATCCCTTGCGTTTCTCTGCGTAGCCGTGTCCGAGCAGAACCTTGGTGTTTTCAGTTGCTCTCTTTCTAGCGTCAGTGGGATCTGTCTTCAGGAAACTGTAGGTTTGCGGCCTTCTGTTTCAACCCACTCCCAGGTTTGTTACAGGATATTTTCCACATTTTCCTTACTGCGAAAATTTTCTAGGCCACCGGAGGGACTCCATTTTGTCCAGGTTGCTTTTTTTGATGAGGAAACAAAGTGTATTGCAAAGACGGCAGACAGCGTGCGTTTCTGTGAAAGAACACACAGCTCTTCCTTTGTTTTAAATGCTTTTTTAATATTTTAGGGCTTGTCTACAGAGAGAGATTATATCACGTTATGGTAGGGTGGCAATTTAAAGTAGCAATTTTGAAATGAATTAAATTAATTCAGAATAAAACATTCCTGTTCTGGCACAAATTAATCATGAATAATTAATTACAAATAATTAATGAGGAGTAACTATTTGGTATTTACAAGCCCTTAACAGTTTTAGTTCTCTCTCAGCATCTCTGTCAGAGATCTGTTTACTGGCAGCAGCACCTCTGGCCTGCGTAAGAGCAAGTGGAACAAGTACCAAATGAAGGTACATAGGTTTTTGTATCATCTCTTGTAGGTGACTCTTCTCGTATCAACCTCAAGGAGGTTGATAGCACGCGTGATTTTGCTCGCGAAGCACGTTGGTTTTGCAGAGTCTCCCCAAAGTGAATGCTAGGAGTGCATTTACGGACCAACCGTGATGTATTTTGCCATATGAAATGGACAGTTAATTTCGTGGACGTTTCTGTACTGTCGTGAGAGCGTGTTGTGGAGGCAGAGCGGGCGCTGGGGTGCTGTCCCCCGCTGCGGCAGAGCAGAGGGACGTCTGCGGCCGGGCAGCAAGAGTGCCGGCGGCAGCCTTTGCCGTAGCTTCTGTCTTCTGGCACAGTGCTTCGGGTATTGCTGCGTGCTTCTCCCTGGCGAAGACAGAGGAGAACGTCGTGAATGCTAGCTGGTGGAAGACTGCATGTGGGAAGCGGAGTTCTAGCCAAGAGGTTGTGAAGAGGTTCAGGCCAGTGGCCAGACAGAGCCAAACAGAGAGTTAAGTGTTCAGGTACGCGTAGGGGTACCAGACCGAGCGGTCTGTACACTCTCTGCTCTCTGTATGTGTATACGTACGCACGGTGTACTTCGCTAGAGACGTGAATGCGTTGGAACGGGGTATATGTGCCGCTCGGAAAAATACCAAAAGGCAGTCACCATCCCGACATCAGCTTGTTGCTTACCCTCTCCAGAACCCCCCTTCTCTCACGTGAGCCCCCTGGCAGCAGAGAAGGGGCTCGTACGTTTCCTCTATTGTTGCTTTATTAAAGATACAATAAACTCTCGCCATGATTTTATCTCTTTGTCGTAATGTCTACCAGCACTGCATTCAGATAGGAGCTCGTGCGCAGAGCTGGAAATGAAGTATAAACCTGATTCCATTGTTGGGATGCGCTGCCAACAACACAGCACTTAACCACCGCCCGCCATTGACAAACAGTCTGATGGTCACATCTGCATGTCAGTCCCATAAAAGGAAACCCTGAGACTGTCAGAGTGTGAGGCAGAGCATTAGTGGTTTCAATTCTGTTTTATTTTCAACTTGAAATGGAGGAAAACAGACAAAAAACAAATAAGAAAGCTAAACAGTTGCGTGAGAGCTAGCAATTTGCTGGGCTCCAAGTGACAGACACTGCATTATCATAATTGTCTCTTCTACATGATAGGACAGAAAAATAATAATGTCATTTTATTTATAGCTGGGGTGCCCCCTTTATGAGAGTCATACAAGTTTCTGCCAAGTGGAGTAGGTCAAATGACATCTTTTGATCAGGCCTGTCCAAAGAGATCAAAGATGAATGGCAGGTAATGGATATCCAATGACAAACCAAATCTAAAACAGAAATAAGGCTGCCAGAGTCTGCCAGTTACCCATTAAAGGCTCACCTAACTAAGGCAGGCTGTTTGACATGTTAGCCGACCACCTAAATCAGCCAAGCGTAGGTGCTAAAATTGTGTATTATCATTGGAAATGGCTATTATTTCCTCCGTAACATTTCTGTTAAGGCTTTGTTTGCGTAGGGCTGACCTGCAGTCAGAAGAAGTGGAGTCCTGAGTGAAGCAAAGCCTTCAGGCTCTCTCCGCAGGTCAGAGCTGTTCATAACCATTATATAGTTTTAATTGTTTCTTTCTAATAGAGGATTGACATCTTCTTTTGATTCTGCAAAAAAGCTGCTTTTATTTCCTCTGTGGATAGAGTCCTGCATCTTTTTATCATCAGAACGTGTGAGGTGAAAGTCCGTAAGCAATGTCATTGTGTTGCCGTAACATGGAGAATAATTTGGGCAATATCCGTGGGGGAATTCTGAATGAATCTGCTAGGGTTGAAGGTGTTTTTTAAGACTGTTTTGCTAGGTGTGAAGCATCTAACATTTCAAATTTTTACCAAATGGCATGAATACCGGATTGAAAAAATGTCAAGAGCACTTTTAGTAATAATGCGCAGAGCGGTTTCTTAAGGTTGCTCTGGACAAAAAAAGGAACCTTCGTACTTATTTATAATCTTGTTTAGGATTTGATTCATGCAGGTAGTCAAGAGGTATATAAAAATGTGGTTGCTGTCCAGAGAATGTTAATAAACTAAAAGCTTTTCTGCCCTGTGGAGCAAGGAGAGACAGAAAGTGTTCCAAAAGTTTCATTACTCGCTTTAAATTTGTACGTTCAAGGGATGTTGAGAGTGAAGTGGGGAGTATTTTCTGAAGTGTTCTGTCTGGAAAGTTTAAATGGATGCTTGATGATTATTCCTCTTAAGTAATTAGTATGTTTCCCT
>NC_064886.1:31190290-31342790 GCF_929443795.1 Astur gentilis | reverse complement strand
TAAAAGGCTACTGCAGTATGGAGACAGATCCGCCGAGCTGCATCACTCCTGGGCCTTGCTGCCCTCCTCCGTTAGCTCTGCCGAGCTCCCCGGTTTGACAGCTGCAGGTTCCTCCAAATTCCCAGAAGCTTCGGAGTCAACTCTGGAGCGCTTGAACCTGCGGTCGGGATACTGGCTGTTGTCAAAAGGCATGCGATGGACACAGAGAACATGGGTCTTCAGATTTCCCTTCTGAGAGGCACTGTACGGGCAGTATCTGCACTGGAAAGGCCTGTGACCTGCGTGACAGACGAGAGTCAGGTTAGTTTTCTATTTTATGTACGCGGCACCTGCAAACCCGCCTGTTGCACAGCCTGACAAAATGGAATGCCCCGGAGCCCCCCATCCCGGCAGAAACCTTTGCTGTTGGGTGGAGGGCATCGCCGCGTGTCTTCAGCGAGAATAAGAAATCTGTGCTATTCGCATGACGCCTAGTTAAAGAAACTGCGTTTTAAAAACTCTGTGCTTCGATTTTCCAGGGAAGTGCCGCTATTTCATCTCCCTCCTCAGACCCAGCTGTAAATCCATCAGCCTGCGATCCCAACTAAACTCTTGTAAATACAGCGCAATCGTGTACGAGACTGCCTTCTTTTACATTTGTTAATTATCTTTTTTTATTGAAGCGCAATTCAAGGATGACAATGTGCAGACCCTTAGTCTAATAAACACACTTTGTCTTTGGGTGGGTTTCTGAGTAAAGAAGAGAACTGTATGTTTTATTTTAATCACGCAGATTACTTTTTAATGGAAAGAAATAATGGATTGAGATAACCAAGGCCTCAAACCTGCAAACATTTACTCCAGTGAGATTACTCCTGTGAGTAAAGATACGCAAGCACATAAGTGCTTGCTGGACCGGGGCCCGAGGTTATCACCAGCTTTAAAATAAAATGTCCAAGCTAGATTAGAAAAGGAATGTTAATGCACAAAATCTGACAGATGCACTTCTAGTGGGTGAAACAGCAACTGACTGCGAAACGAAGGCATGAATGAAAGATATTTCTTCTTATAAGGCTATCAATGTACTCTCCCATATTTTTCAGATTATTGTGACTTTGAATCTCCATGCTGTATCTGGTTTTGGAGGTTATGTTTCAGCAATCACATTTCAACCTATGCTGGGAAGTTGTTGATGTGTTTTACTGGAACTTTATGAGCTTTGTCTCTCAAATTAACTTAAACCAGGACCATCTGAGGTCAAATGCGCTTAGCTTGCTTTAATTTGCTCAAATAAATGAATAAATAAATGTGCCAGACCATCTACATAAAGCCAGGATAAGTGAAAAACAATACCCTATCTCCACATTTAAAGAGCACATTCTCCTTGCTGTCATGGTACTACCTAGCAGGCATAAAACAGACACTGGCATAGCAGAGGAGGAGAACTATGCTTCCCCCTATGTGGGAAGGGGCTGGGACCATCTCCCCTTGATTTTAGGTGGGAATTTAACAGATAAGCAAATAAATGCTGGTTGTGCGCTGGTCCGATGTTACCTGCACTGGAGTGGGAATGCTACCATAGTCCTCCCCGCAGAGATGGGAGCCTGCATAACTGCTGGTTTTAACCTCAGCCTGTTGCTGACACACCAGCGTGAGCATCTCTAGCAGAGTAAATTCACCTGAGCCAGCATTAGGGCTCTGGGTTGCTCAATATCTTGCCATTTTCACTGTAGCATCCGAACTACCACTTGAAGGCTGACTCCCCCAAAACACACTGCTTGCTACCCAGAGGAAAGAAGTGTCAAGTCCAGTCCAGTTACCTAAGCCCTATGCCCCAGCACTACAGGCACGTTTCCTTAATCAAGGATGGAAAGCTCCCCTCCACCCTTTGCTTTTACAAGTTGAAGACTGCCAGAAGTGCGACCACCCCCCCAAGACCTCCAACGTGCATGTTTACGCATAAATCTTGGGATGGACTGTGGGTCAATCTTCTAGCTCTCTCCTCGGATAAAGGAAAACATTTTCCTCAACAACTCCCTAATGAAAAAGAAATTAAATCTGTAAGCTGCTAATCATTACAAACTCAAATTTCAGTGGAAAATTTCATAGCAATAGCAATGGAAGAAACCTACATAGATAATGTAACAGAAATTGGATTGGGCTTTTATAGAAAAATTTCATCTGGAAGATATGAGGAAATAGTCAACAAAGAGATTGAAGGTGTCCCTCGTGCCTCTTAGAGTCAGTTCTAAAATCAATACCAAAGAACAAAGATGCTCGAAAAATTTTGAATATAATAGTTTTGAAAGCTGGAAGCACTCTCCAAACTATCTGAGTATGAAGAAGGTCCAAAGAAAGTCTGGTTTTCATTGTCTCAGAAAATCTAGAAATATTTGAAAACTCAAAAAAAAAAAAAAAAAAAAAATCAAAAATCTAAGAAAACCATTACATCTCCTCCGTTGTTTGTCAGAGACGGATAAAGTCACCAGAATTCACACGTGGATTCTGGACTCTTTCTTTCCTTCTCCTTTTTCTTCCTCCTAGGTAATGCCTCTGACTGGGCAGAGTTACAGTGTCTATTGCATCATCTGCTTGAGGAGGTGCCAAAATGCCTTGGCCAAAGTGGGAGAAATGTCAGGTAAAGAGGAAGGAGACTTGCTCCTTGAAGAATTGAATTGATTTTTCCCTTTCTCCAAAAGATGAAGGCCTGCCACTGTCGCATCCACTGAGATGTGAGACTATCTGTACCAGCAGCACCAGCTCCCTTCCAGTATTCCCAGTGTTGCATTTGACCGTCTGATGACTGGTTCCCTTGCTAAGAACAGAAGATGTCCCGCTAAGTTGTGACAAATGGTACAACTTGCCCTCCAGTCTGATTCACTCTGTTTTTATTGATGCTATGGAAAAAGCAAAAAAAGATATCCTGTTTATTTGGTCCTTCTTGTGTGCTGCAAGGGTCAGAGACTGGATATACCATAGATGATACGATGCCCCCAATAACTGCTCGCAGAGCAGCGTGCAGGGAGCACAGACAGAGCGATGGGACTCCAGGAACGAGCAGGCACAACGCGCCCATCAGCCACCCTCTGAACCCCTCAAGCGTCACGTAGCACAGAAAAAATCTGGACAGGTTTAGCCAGAATTGGTAGCACTAGCCAACAGCGTGAGATCTCACCAAGCAACTCTCAATGCTTTGCCCACAAGTAGCCACCATTAAACGACCATCTTAATTCTTTCCTGCAAAGAGCAAATTCTAAACAAGGAATCTACAAAGCATAGATGGAACTAACCACCTCACATGTGCCAGACTAAAAGCAAACTCTTTCTGTCCACCACTGAACCAAGTTCAAACCTGTGCAATTCCATACAGAGAATGTCATTTATTAATTCAATGCACTTTAATAAATCAGACAATATAAAGTGCACCTACAAGGATTCAGTTCTGCATTGCCTCCCCCACGACTTACTTTTTCAGGCCATCAAAATTTCACATCACTGCCTTGTGAAAAGTAAGTACACAATAAGTTAATTTGTATTGTCACTATGCAGTACAACTGTGGTAAAGAGCACATTCATTTTTAATCCTGTATGAATAATATATAAATATGTATACAGAGTGAGGGTCATAGGAAAGCAAGCGGTACATTGTTTACAGCAGAAGTAGTACAAAAACTAGAGATTATTCTCACTTGCAAAGATAACAATATCTGCAATTTGCTTGTAACTAAGGGGTGAAGGAAAATGCCCATTTCTCTTAGGTATCCCATCCATTAATTTTAGCTCAAAATCTTGTTGTGGGCAGCAGGCTCTTAAAATAACCCTTCCCAGATAAGTTGGCAATAAATTTATAACATTTTATCTAGCAGTGGTTGGTAGGTTCTTTCTTAGCAAGCTACGGTTCATATATATTTTACCTACTATATATCTTCCAATAAAATTATATGAAAGCCCTTAAAAAAAAAAAAAAAAAAAAAGAAATCTTCTTGATAGTTCAGGAGATAATGTGCAAAGCATTGCATCTGTAGTAAGACGAATTAGACTAAAGGCGGGCCAACAAAGGGGGCAAACTATGGTGCCTCTTTCTCCGACCAAAAAGTGAGGATAGAGGACAATATATTGTTTATCTGCAGCTGAAATAATCCTGTTGTGGAGCAATGTTCTACAAAGTCTGGGACTGAGCATGTGAAGAGACTTTATAATCCTCTGGATGGAAGCTGACAGTCTAAAGAAATGGAATAGCAGAAAATAATAATAAAAAATAGCCAAAATGACAACAATGGTAGCTGGACTCGAAGAACATTTTTAGAAGGTGCGGATTTCCCCAGGAAGGGCGATTACCTCCGGCACCTGCTGAAGCCAGTCCTCTGAAAGCGATCTAAATCTTCCAGGATCAGCCCCAGCAATGGAAGTAGTGCTGAGATGACCTGGGCTCATCATCTCCTCTAGTTTTGACTGTACCCCGGAGAGAACAAGGAGTGTGGATGGGTACTTTTTGGTCAGGATGGAGAACTTCTCTGTGGGAAAAATATTTAGAAAAAATCCCCCAATGTCTGAAAGTAGTCCACCTTTTTAAAAATATATGCTGCTTTGTTAATTTAGCCTTCGAGAAAAGAAAGTTTGTTTTCTTTTCTTTCAAGTTTGTGATCTGATATGTTGCTTTGTGACACATCACGTCAGCCCGCATCAGTCACATCGCGTTAGGTTTCATAACGTGGCATGACTGATGCAGCCCAACATGGTGCATTAGCTGAACAGTCAGAAAATGCGGGTTTTGAGAAAGACATGGATCTCAAAGTCTGGGGTTTAGGATCATTTAAAGGAAAATATATTTAAAGCAGGGGCCTTGGATATAAACATAGCCATTGCCCATGAGTTGTTAAGGATTCAAACACTTGCCAAACCTATTTTGCTATGTTTTATCTTTAAAACTCAAAATGTATTATTGGAACACATAAAAAGTCAATGTCAATGAAGTGTCATTGGGTTACTTACTGTAATCCAAACACTGCTAATAGTTACTAATTTATTAACTTTGATATGGATCCATTATTTAAGATTAGCACAAAGGAATACACAAACGAGAGAGAGAGAGAGAGAGAGAGAAAGAGTGATGAATACTAAAGTCTTTTTCATTAAAAAAATCATTTACATGGTCAAGCCGCATTAATTCTCCACTTCTAAAAATATTTGATCGGCATCCAAATTCTATAAAAATTTCCACAAAGAAACATCTTATTTTTGTGGTATTACAGGCACATATGTAGGGGTTTGCACTAAAACGTAAAAATGGGCATTGGACTAGTCACATGAATAAGATCAGGAATTTATTCCAGATTGTTAAAAGTGTACTAATCACAGCAAAATCATGGCTTTCTCCCAAAGCAGCAAGAAAACAGTAATTTGAAAGAAAAATGCCAATAATACATCACACACAAGCCGTCTGTTGTCCCCACTACACCACTTTTTATTATATTGCATATGTGTACATATATACACACAGATACACGCATACAGACACACAGACACACAATTTAATGCATAAATTTAGGGAAAAGGCAGAAGAGCAATAAAATGATGAACAGAAAACAAATGCTGTGCAATGTACTATAAATTATAATTAAGTTCTGAATAAAATGTGTTTCTTAGATATGACATTTGTTCCCTTAAAATGCAAAAATGGCCATGATTATCTGACAGAATGTTTTTCCTTAGATGGCCAATGGCTATAGCACTTACTGCGATGCAATACGGCAAACTCATTTCAGATTTCTTTGCCTGGCTTAAAAATACCCTTTCAGTGAAAATCAAAAGTAACAGCAATTACCTCTTTAAAACAAGTAAATTACTCCCTCACTAAGAAATATTTGAAAAGCCTCAGAGGTTTGAATATCTCGGAGGCAATTCTCTTTAGCCGAGATGTTGGATACTGAAGATCTGGACTTGACCTCCTGGGCTGCTGTGGCAATCCCAGACGGCCAGGACCACCTCTGGCCATGATCAGGCACTCTTGCAGGACCAGCTGCAGTGGCTCAGGATGGATGGCCGCTGCCTCCTGCACTGAGATGCTCAGTCCCAAAACGTTGCTGGTGGAACGGTCCATGTAATCACACATCTGCTGCAGCGCAAAGTCAGCAAGCTGCATTCAAACCTTCCGTGAGCCTGGACCTCCCCGGGAAGAGCTGCTTTAAATCTTTTTTCCTACACAAGCTTGCATTTGAGGTACAATCATCTTTAAACAGATGAAGCGCGCGTTGCCTCAGAAGTAACAGCAGGCGATGATGGCCGTGTGCTTTCCGCGTAGGAAGAAAGAGTTTTTGAGTGTCTCTGGTATTCTGGCAGTGACTACTGGGCTGAACTCATGGCTTTCTCAGACCACGGCCTCCAGGTCCCGGGCGTCTTGGTGAACACTGCCATTTTAAAGTAATTCTATTACAGCATAATAACCAGGATTTGCAAAGGGAGGACTATTTTCATTTAAATCTCGGCTAGTGCGATTTCCTTTTTTCAAAGTATAAATTTTCATAAATACATTTACTATCCACAGCAAACATCCCAAATACCGTATGCATTACCCAGGAGAGCAGAATGGCTCTAAAGCAGCCATTCTGATCTGGAGCATAACAGTATGGATGGGAAACTGCTGAATAAATATATTTGTCCAATAGACAATAATGGCTCTGATTGAGCCATTCCACTTTATTGGTCTCAAAATATGCATTTTATGAAACTCCCAAAATACCAGACAGATTAAAGTACATCCAATCTGGTTCATATATGTAATAAAAGTTTTTATAAAACAATTGAAAAGTATATGTTTATTTACACACAGGTCCAGGACCAACCAAGATGGTCTTCTGGGAAAATTACAATATTCTGTGAAGTTTATATGTTTATTGGATTACAAAAAAAAGGAAATTAAATTTTAAAAACCCTCTATTTCATGTTGACCAGGAAAAACCATAAAAATGAAAAGCCTTGTCTGAGGATTTTTTGATGATTTACTGTGGAAGTACATACAAAAAAAAGCGTAAGCATCTGCATTTTAGGAAGTCCTGGGAACATTTTCACCTACCAAAGCTAAGGCTTTGGGTTATATGTTTCCCATGGGACACCTGAAGCTATGGCAGCCCCCCCACCACCCTCTGTTCAACTGGATACCTTCATTACCTGGCTCACTCCTGCAAATAGTCCTAAGACTAATCAGAGGCATTGTTCATGATAAGGGGCACCAGACTAGTTACCTAAATCCCCCCTTGCTAATACAAAGCAGACACTTCCAGAGGCAGCTCAGGTCTGAAGATGTGAACTGCCATCTGGAAGAGCCTTTCTCTCACTGTGGGTTACACAAAAGATCTTCATCAGGGGAGGATAAGTTTGGGCTAAAGACCCAGCTCATGGCAAAACACGGCCATCAGCTTGATCCTAAGTAAATGCATTAAGGATGTTTGGAAAAATTGCCCTAAAAATTGGTAGGATTTATCCACCTGTGAATTCTGCTGTGGCAGATTAGCGATCCATAAGGAATCCCCTGTAGGGATTAACGTGGCGTATGGCACCGTCCCGAGGCCAGCACCCATCCCAAAGCCACCACGTGGCACCACAACCCTGGAGTTTTGCCGAGACGGACGTTTGGTCTACAGCTGCCTGCAATAGCAGGGTGGCAAATGACCGAACCGTCGTTGGCTGCAGAGGTGCTGGAGAATGAAAAGACCTAATCTGTAACTAATTTTTTTTTCAAGGATTTTTACTTAAAAAAAAAATAAATCTCCATTCATCGGATCAAATTAAACCCTCAGATACCCACACAGCTTTTCTGAAATGTAATCAAAGGTGGAGTCTGCTCTTGATTTCGTCTATTATACAGTGCTTGGTGTTTCTGAATAGGTATTTCAACTTGCTGATAAGTATACTAAAGGGTTTAATGATGGCAGGGAAAAGCAAAAGTTGATGCTACACTTGGTCTTTAACACATACTATTAAAAGATTAAGTTAATTTCACACATCCCCCCTAAAATAAAAACTGTACTTAAAGTAACAGTTCAATTCCTGCCTGAAAAGGTTACAATCACGAAATATCACACACTAAATTTTCCTTTAAAAGCAAAAGAAGGAAAAAAAACCAAAAAACAACACCAACAAACCAACCCTGCTATGTAAAACAGCCAAAGGTGGATCAGTATGACACAGAGGCTGACAGCCACCTGGACACTCATGATAAAGAGAAACAAGTAGAAAATTCTACCACTGTCCTTCATACATATGCTTTTAACTTACTGAACAAATCAGTCACAAAATTATGGAAAATATCACTAATTTGACATTTGTTATATAGAGCATGGAAATTATAATTATTTGGAGGTAGACTGAGCAACTTGCTCGCCCTCCGCAGTACACTAAACACAAGCAAATTACAAAATGGCTAGTGAAGTCACTGGCAGTATAAGGGAGAGTTGCAGTTCCTGGGAAAACAAACATTTCCCATCTCTTGCAGAGCTGATAAAGTAACCGGATTACTCAGCTCCAGATACTTAGCACAGAATTTGTTTCTTTTTCAGAAGGGTAAGCTTTTCACACAGGAACTTTTGATTTAGAAGGGAAACGGATCTTTTCTTGGAAAAAAGGAAAAGCATCAGCAGAATAGCTGAAAAGGTCCTCCTAAACAAATATTAAACATTATGTGAACCTTGTAAAACAAAACTTCTGAAAAACAGCTGAAGACTTTGCTTTCTAAGGACCTGTGTATTTCAGACTGCTGCCGGCGGGTGCATCCGCCCATCGCGGTGCAGCACCCCGTGCGTGACGGCACACCAGTTTGGGTTTTGACACGACAACATGAGTTACGAGCCTGGTGCCTCAGCGGGCTCCAAATGAGGTTAGTGGGAATGCTGTCATTGATTGAGCTTGAAATGCCAGACTATCATTGTCCCATGCTTTGGGAAATTTAATTACATTTAATTTTTCATATTTATTTACTTTGGTTTATTCACATAAGTAGAGGACAGAGTTCTTATCAAGGGCACTAGGTACCTGTGGTAAAGAGCAGGCCACCTCTGACTAAATTTATAATAGCAATGGTTACAGCAATTTATAAATTCCTCAATCACAATCGCTTTTGTAATCCTAAACTCACAACAAGCTTGGCCAAAAATATAAGCATTCATCTCCAGCCATGCCCCCCACTCTGGCACCAGTTCTTGTTCTCCCAAAGCCTGGAGGCAAAGCCGGTGCATCCCTTCATCTCTGCAGCCTGGACCCCTCCACACAAGAGGCGAGAGTGAGTGGGTTATCGCCCTCTGACAGCCTTCTCTTTCTCTTAGGCTTTGGGGATCCAAGTAGACCGCAGCTAAGGAAACGTATTTCAAAGGTAAGCGGCAGGCTTTTCTTTAATATTAGCTAACCCCGAGTTCTTCTGATTATCAAAATTACATGTTCAGAGTGCCACCTTTGCCTTTACTTACATATTTCAACTAATCGTTATGTCTATTCACACCTTTACTTCTTTTAATCACATCAATAACATTACATTCCCATTCTAACCCCCTTGGGCAAAATATCTTAGTTTTCCATCCAGGTCGTTCACAAGTTTTCTTTCTAATGTCCTGTCATTTTTTTTTTTGTTGTTGTCTCAGTAAATATTTATTATTTCAGGGAACATTTAGGACTTCTGGAATGAAGCAGTATTTGAATTTAATGTACTTATGATTTCCCAGAATAAATGCTGTACTGGTGGCACTGGGCTTTTAGTAAAAAGGTCGTGCAACTCAGAGGTGCTAATAGGAAAGGCCTTGTCAGGGATGATATTTTGCTGCCAAATATCCTTTACTCTGCCTAGCAATTCGTAAATACAATAGCGTTTTCTCTTTTCACTCTGGGCAACTGTCTTGAGCTTATTTGGTTTGCTTGGTGGAATGGAATTTAAAAAATCCCATACTCAGCTTTCTAAATTTTTCCTGCCCACATTTCAGTGTGTCGTATCCTCAGCTGGTGTTGAGCAGGACACGCAGCCTGTGCCATGCGAAGACCCGCCCCTCTTCCACAGCCAGGTAAGCATCAGGAGTCTCCCCATCGGTCCCGTGGCCCACAGACCACCTAAACGGGAAGGGATGGAATTATCCACGTGCTGTAACACTTGCGGAAGTGGGACCCTAAGCTAGAATAATTGTTTTCTGCATGTATGATGTCACTTAGGCTAAGCATGTTCTCCTTTAATTTTAGTTGTTGCTTTCTTACGTAACTGGGGTAATTTAGATGGTATTTTGTCACATTATATCTTGTCACGTACCTCATGATTCTCTATCTACAGTGGCAAGTTAGTAAAGAGACTGAGGAAAACCAAACCACTTTAAGTAAATAAATATCCAGCTCACTAATAGCGAATATTTCAAATTATCCACAAGTAGCTCACAACCCCACTAATCATTCCGCTAAAACATTACTATTATCTGTTTATGGGATTTTGTGAGTGTAGTTTGCAGAACAACTCATTATCGGCAGTGCTGCAGCATTATGTGCCATCGCTGCACTGAATTACCACGAGCGCAGCCTGAGTGGGGACTCACAGTAACCCACCTCTCACCAGGCGCACTTCCTACATAGGTGTGCACAGAGCTACTATCTCTGTAAAAAAAAAAAAAAAATCACATATTTTTATCATATGCCATTCGACAAATCAGGAGCTCAGACAGTAAAAATTAGAAGGCTGCAAAGAATAAATTGAGCATTAACTTTGCAGGACCTCTCCCTCTGGAAAGTACTGTTGATATCGTCGCAGAAAAAGTGTCTTTTTTATTAAGTCACAAAGGAAATGCTTTCTCCCCTTCTCCTTTGCTTTTCTATAAAAGGCTCTCTAAAATGAAAGGTGTCAGACTTTGCTTTTTCTTCTTGGCATGATCCAGAATGTATGGCTGAGGAATGACAGATGTCTGCAACCAGCTGCAATGAAGCATGCTAAAGTTTCAGTCTAATCCACTTATTTCACTGCAGTCACGTAAACCAAAACAAATGGGCAGTGCCTTACATTATAAAAACACAGCAGCATTACTTTGTTGCATAATGTAGCTGATACGCCATCTTTTTATCATTTTTCCTACTGCAGAAAGAATTCACCTCTTTATTAAAACCAGCCCCTGAAAGTTCTCCCGTTCTGCTCACCTCTATTTTTTTCTTTTAGTGTCACAGCAGTCTTGCTATGCCCCATGCATTACTCAATACGCTGCTATTATAAAAACACCGTAATATTTTTCTAGGGAAGGCTGCTTTTGTTTCTAAAAGCGCGATCCGATTCAAAAGACACAGGGCCTGATTCTGTTCTCGCCTCCTTGTCACAAGCCGGCGGTTTGAACAGATCTGCGCTGCTCCGAACGAGGTCAGGATCGGACCCGCCATCAAACTGGTATGGGTTTCGGCTGTACACCAAGGGCACCAAGCACTTACCCTTAACAGGTAAAAACCCCCGCGTTTCTGCTTTTCACAGATCGAACTGGAAATGTCAGCGGAGGTGCAACTAAGGACCTTAATCTACTCGACTAACCTCATTGAGACACACACACACACCCCCCCACACACACGCACACCCATTTTAATGAGGAGGAAGAGCCTTTGCCGCCCTGTTTACCGAAGCTCCTGAAAGCCCCCCCCACCCCCCCATTTCGTTATGCCAGAGGGAGTATAACCTAAGTGAACATGGCATCGTTTCCTGGGAAGGGAGACCCTGCCTCACTCCAACATGTAGTGCAGCAACCTTTTGAACCCTCCCTCCTTTAATCCTTGTACGGAAAGGGAAAGGATGAGGAGTCATGTGGCTCCCTCCCCGCCAGCAGTTTCAACAGCTGGGAAGCACTCTTTCAGCGCAATTCATAAAAAAAGATGTGTTGGATTTCGCCTATGGCAGAATGGTGTACAATTTCTGGCCCTTCAGGCTAAAACAATAAATGCGAAGAGGAAAATTTGAGATTTCCCCCCTTAAACTTCCCACAACAACCTCAGCAAAACCACATGACTTGTCTTGTACAATCTCCCTGGTGTTTTCAGTGCTACTTTGGCAGGAAATCAGAATTACTGTTATATAAATTCCATCTGATGCCAGAGCTACCATCTGTGAGTAAAACTGCTTCACCTACGTCTGCCGGCAAAGCCACTCTCCCAGAGACAAGGGAGAAGGGGAAAAAAAAATTTGATTAATTTGCAGAATGCTTGTGATTTGCTCATATATTATTATAACTGCTCATCAGCACATGACAAATTCCCAGCACTCCGCACAGGAACCCGTTCAGTTTCAGCAGTTTTTTGCGTCGGCACCTGACAGACTGCAGAGCCACTAATGACTTTCAGATGCTTACAAACAGTAATTCTATCTTCAGAATAAAAAGAAAAATCCGTAGGAAGAAAAGAGTAGAGTTAGTCTATTCCATTTCCTTCCTGTATATCAACATGATTTAACTCTTCGGGGCAGCAGCGGTTCCAGGATCATAACACGGCTGCTCCTTGCCTGTAAAAGACAAAGACTGCCAATCTCAGGGGGAAAGGTGGAAGCAAAAGCCGGTCTCCAAAGGCTTTCGCTACACCAGCTCCATAGAGAGCCAGATACAAAGCAGGTAGCCTAGGAAAAGGCACACCTACCCTGCAGTACTGAAATAAAATACACGCTCTCCCCAGCGCTCCCAAATTCCATATCTATTTTCCTATTTTAATACTTCTGATAACCTTTTGCATTTTCAGGGAACACATCTGCTTCCTAACTGCAGCCGAAATGTTTTTTTCCCCCTTTAAAACTATGATTATGCTTTCTGAAGCACTGTCTGTGTGCTTGATTGCCTGTTTTAGATTAGAGATTTTAGCAAGGAAACAAAGACTTCGGAGTGCACATCAGTCCTGCATATGAGAAACCACAGAAGGAATAAGCAATAAAATGTGATGCACCATCTGTCCACAAACAATAACCTGGATGTTCTGAAGGCTTACAAATTATTTAGCACACAACCTCACCGAATTATAGGACCCTTAAATAGAGCAATAGACTGGGAATGAGAACCTCTTTGATGTCCTTTTGTATTTTTTTTTTCCCCCAACTCAGCCATGGATTGATTGCTAACAGTTGAGGTATTTCTCAATGACTATTGGAGCAAGTTGATTTTTATTAAGTAGCTCTCCACAGAATATTTTGCCACAGATTTGAACAGTGGGGTATGCACTGCCTCTCTGGCCCTAGCCTGCTGCAAACAGATTGTTAATCAAAAGACAGTCTAAAAGAAGAGTCAGTGGGGAAATTCAGTCCTAAGGGCAAAATGCTGCCCTCGGTACTCATGCGCAACTCCCACTGGCTTCCACGAGAGCTCACGGGAACGCTCAGTGAGGAATTTGACTTTATTAAGTACTAGAAGGTTTCTCACTGGACTCTTGTGGAACAAATCTCTAACAAAGAATCAGATGATTTTTTTTTTCTCCAAATTGTATACTGCTCCAATTAAAAATAAAATGAAATTTTTTCTTACCTGTCATGCTGAAGCACAGTGATTTTGCATGCAACGCGCATTAGCGACTGAGTACACTCCAGGTACGGTACACTGGAGTATGTCAAAGCTACTGGATCCCTAGACAAACCTGGCATCCCTCAGCAATGTGCATGTATACCAAAATCAAGACATTCAGAGACCTGTGTTTGGGATAGAGGATTTTGGTTCACCATATTTAACTGTGAGATCATGTTAAAAAAACCCCAACCAAACCAACATTAAAATGACTTTTTTTAATATGCAGCAAATTGCAGAATTTCTAGATCTACTGTTTCATTCAACCTCTTCTCTATATTACGAATTCCTGAGGTTTTAGTGAACACTAGCATTTGTTTTCTCCAATTGAAGCATACGTCTAAACCCATAGTCTGAAATAAATCAGCATCGCTAAAAGCCACCCACTTCATTTTAAAAAGGAAGAGCTTTGCTACCATTTATTAACAACCTGCCCTAAGTATTTCTTTTGCTTTGGTTTCCATAGATTTTTTTTTTTCTGCAGGTTTTCTTAACACACCATTTCCCATGCCAGCTCTCAGCTAACAAATATCCAGACCCACCTACCTAAGGTCTGCTTAGTGTGCCCTTTACTCTTTCATCTAGATGGCAGATCAAAATTCAAATAAAAATAGGTGTTAGAAGACAGAGGATTATTTTTTTTCAGTCATATTCTCTTTGACAAACAGAGAACAAGAGGGAGGCAACTGCATAATTAACTTTAGGTGTGCCTAATGTAACTCCGTCATCATTGATGAGTCTTATGGGGAGACACTGGGAGGCAAATGTGCCTTCTAGAGTTTCGTTGTGGAGCCAGCACTATTAAAGAATATTTCAGTATTTAGGCCCCGCTTCAGCAAACCGCTGAAGGTTCTGCATACCATAAAGCCTGTAAGTCATCCCACAGACTTCTGTGGGAATGCACACGTGCTTACACAACACACGAGCGTAAGTTGTCTCTGAGCTGGGGCCTCGTAGTCTAACCCTTACTTACAAAGATTCGTAAAAGAGACAGGAAAATTTGCCTGGGGCTAAAAGCTGGCACATTACATTGTTTCATTTCGAATCCACGTTCCTTTTGTATTTATTTCCACGTTTGCTTTTATGCAGTATTGGCTCCCGGTGTGAGGGGGACGTAGGGCCCCGAGGATGCTGGATGCACGAGGGGCCACCAGCCCATCACCTGCAGAGGTGCACCCGCAGCGCCGTTGCGGCCACCACCCGCCTGTAGGCTGGAGGCCCCTTGGCCAGCGAGGGGCCACTGACCGCTAATTGGGAGGATGGTAATTTTAGCGTCGCTACAGGTCACCCGGAACTGGCTGGTGGCTGTACGCGTTGCACGCAGACCAATAACCAACACCCGGAGCTGAGGGGTGGCTTTAGCTCTTACCCACGTGCCTAAACCCAAGCAATGCCACCCAGCAAAGGGCACCTGATGGCTACGCAGCAAATCCATTCCATGTTAAAGGAGACAAAACCAAAATCCCCTTCCAATAACTTCTGTGGCAGTCAGTACACAGGGGACCAGGCGCTACTGAGGATTTTATTTTGAATAGAATTGTAGAAGTCCAAGATATTGAAGCATCCATGGGCAGTGGGACACAAAGTGCCCACCTAGGGTGTTTGGGTATTTTTCTGTTGACTTAGAGTAAAAGTGATCCAAGCCTACCTCTAAAAAAATTAAGCCGAACACAGCATGTCAGGTAGCAAAGAGGCAAACGTTCCTGCCATCAGTACCCAGCCCACTGAAGCCTTGCTCCAAGCCCCGCTGCCTATGGGAGAGCCACTCAGCCCCACGTAAGCTTCACTGACTTCCATCCTCTTCCAGAGAGAAGGTTTACTTATATGAAATCAATGGCAGGCTCTGGGCTTTCAAGCAAACTGATACCCACTTGGGTGACTCTGTGTATAAACCCAAATCATTTTGCAACAAAACTAATGTACACAGTGGTTAGAGGGGGGGCAAAATATTTGCCTTCTGGAGAAGCCGTGCAATTCCTCTGATTTCAACAAATAATCTGACCCAGGTAACTTTTCTCTATCTATCGCTATGCTAATCAGAACAGAGAGGTCTATAAATGTACTTAAAGAGACAACTAAAAAAAATTAATCTGTGGTTTAACTTAAAGGTCAACTCAATACATATTGAGAAGTCAACTGAAATTCTGCCATTAAATATAATCACTCCTTCTAGGGTGGTAAATACTGCATGGAAATACCCATCAGGAGCCAAATTCTGATCTCAGACGAACACAGGACTGGAGCTGCATGCGGATGGAGGAGAGCAGGGCTGACCTTGCATACAGAGCCCTTCCAGTCTGAGTATCTTGAGTATCAAGACCCAGGCCACTGGAAAAGCTCCTTTAAATTCCTTAGGATGTGATTAATATCATGAGATAGATATATATATATATATATTAAAAAAAATAAAAATCTGGGTTTCTTTTGGGATTTTTTCCAGCTTTCTGGATTCCTGCTTTCAAGCATTTTCCATAACTCCAAAGGTTAGAGAGTTACTTTCTTATAAAAAGAGAGAGATTTTTCTATAATCACGTGAATACCACGGCAAGAGCCTTTTGGAAATAGGAAACTGCCCCAGTCATCACAGTAAAATTGGGAAAAGCGAGGACAGCCATAGGACCCTGAGCCCCCACTCCTGCTTGTCGGCTCTGTGGCAGGCATCTGTCCCAAGCCGTTATTCTATACACAAGCAATCACAACCCCAAACCAGTTTTCCTGTTGTTTAATAGAAAGAAGTAAATTGAGTAAGGCTGAACTAACCTTTTATACATGTACAAACTTGTTCTTTAAATTTGAATATATGGAAGGCACATTATAGGCAGTATCTTCTGAAATAATGTTAAAGATTTGAGTATCGGGGGCGGGGGGGGGGGGGGTGGGGGGAGAAGGCATAAAGGTCAGATTTAAATCCTGAAGGTAGCATAAAAAATTTAGATAAAACTGTTTGCATATATTTTTGTATAGCATGTGTCCTGACATTGTCAGCATCAGCATGGGCTCTAGAATTCATAATCCACTGCGCTATTTTTTAAAATAGTTTGATTTGTTTATTAACTGTGCTTTCCTATTTCCATGAGATATAGACATCGACAGTGAATAGACCTTTTCTAATTGAACTGATAGCTTGAAAGTGAACATGTCCTTGAATTTACACTGAAAGATAGACAGTGATTATTTATAATAAGGGATTTAGTCAACTGCCTTTCCATTTGTACAGCAAGGACTTTATCAACAGACCATGTTTAGGTAAATAGTGCCAAATAAGATAAATTCTGTATTAAAGGACGAATGTCTCGCAGTGTCAGATGTACAAGGAAGAGACATTTGGCTGATGATATGTCCTGCAAAGTATAAAAGAGAGTATTAAGATAACACTTTATGCTAGCATTAATACATCAAAGTTCTGGACTGACCTGTTTCATCCAAAGTGAAAGCGAGGATGCTCTTAATTCCTATCTAAGATTAATTTAATTCAGAAGGCATTCAGCCTTATGTCCTGTTTTGCAGCTTTATAAGAATTGCTGGATTTGCAGAATAGCACGGCTGTACGTACGTTAATAAATGGTCTGTATTTGTCTAGCCAGAGTTGAAGCCTTTCTTTAAAAACACACACACACACACACACAAAAAAAAAAAACCCCAAACCCCAAACCAACAAAAAAACCTCTGGCTCTGTGAGCTTGCTTTGCCCACAATATTAGAGCTTAGCTATCTCCTTGCTGAAGGGCCTATTTGTCTGCTTTAAGTGAAATCACTCAATTCTCAAAAGTCAGTGGAGGACTTTGGAAGGGGGAGGGCTGGGAGAGGCCACTCCAAATAAGTTCCATTAATCAAAAGACACAGTCTAATGTAACTAATATTTTACAATTAGAGAAGACAAGATGGAACTAAAAGCCATCTATCTCTCTTACACCACATGATCATCGATTCATAATCAGAAGACTGAGAGTCGCACAAAGATGCATTTACAGGGGCTGGGGGAGGGGGCCTGGTCGGAGCCGGAGATAATGAACACGATGAGAAGGAGCGGCGCTGAAGGCTGGGGAAAGATGACAGAGTGGTTCAATGGTGACGGATGACACGAAGATGAGTACTGATACCTGACAGGCAGCGAATGATGACTGCAGTCCTTTCCCACCATTATGATCCTCAATTATCTTGGTAAGGACTAAGAGGAAAAAAAAAAAAAAAAGCCGAAGTGGCTCAGCCCATCCGTTTATTTATAAGCTGGGATAATGCTAGAGTGTGCCAGGCTGCTGGGAAAGGCCACCTTTTCACAATTGGATCAGCACTTTATAGGAGCTGTAGTTTTCATTGTCAGCGCTCATGGGCACAAGGGGAAATGGGTAAAATACAGTACTTGTCCATCTGTTTTGTAATAAAATTCCTAAATCTTCAAAGGGAGTTATTTTTTTTCTTTCACTGCCACCTTCAGGAAAAAGCCCAAAACCCTGGGCTAACCAAAAAAAAAATAAGAGAGAAAAGAGAAAACTCGCTTTGTATTTGCACGTAGAATTAGCGGGCTGCAGCCTGTGCTCCCGAAATTACATGCACAGTTTTATCCAAATGCATAATACACGGCGGGGAGCGAGCCAGCGTGAGCAAGAGCCAGAGCTGCGAGGAGTGCAGGAGCAAAGTGAAGGGGAACTTTTAAAGATTCTTCATTGATTTAGGGAATTATTAATAAAAAGGGAAGAAAGTTCACTCGAGACTGCTTTGTAGTTGCAGAAGATGCCACAGGCTAGCATTTCTATACCAAAGAATATGCCGTTCTGCTACATTATTTATTTTTAAAGACACAGATCTCCTAGCTATGTTGGAGTCGTTGCTTTTGAGAAAAAGAAAAACAAATTAAGATTAATGTTCTACACAGCTCCCGATAGCAGTAAATATTTGATCAGAACAATTCGCATTTAAATGTTGACATGCTAAAAATCATATTTTGGAAGAAATATTTCTTCTTCACGCTTTAACCATAACTTTCCTTTCCTGTCCCCTTCCCCCTCCTTGTCCTTTTGGAGAAATAAAGTCACACGATGTAGCTAGCACCGCATTTCCCACCCCTGGGGGAAAAAAAAAAGAAAAAGAAAAGAAAGAAAAGAACGAAACCAGATCAAAACCAGCTCTGCTTTTTAAAAAATAAAAATAAAATAAAAAAAAAAAAAATCACACGCACTATACAGGTCACACGTGCTCCGCAATTTTGCCGGCCTTTTTCCTCTTGCAGCTTTATGCAAAGGAGCGGGCTCCTCGGTTTAGTGACCCCAGGGGCAGCCCCTGGGCCGGCTGCTCGGCGGAGCTGCGCGGCAGCGGTCTGCCCCGGCAGAGGAGGGGACGGCGGGTGCCCCCGCAGAGCCCCGCTCCCAACGCGCCCGGGCGCGCACGCGCGCACGGCGAGGTGCCGTGCTGCACCTTTTGGGGTGGCGACAGTCTAGTCCATCCCAGCAACGGGTTTACGGGTCTGTCTGCAGCACAACCTGCTAACCAGGGACAGGAAGAAGCCAGCAAAGAGCCACCTTTAGCACCAGCTTCCACGTGCACGAGTGAGCACGAAGAGGCAGGCGGGCAACCCGAGCCCAGCCAACGCTTGGAGCAGATGAAATACCAACGCGTCGGGCTTCGTCCCACTCCACGTCAAAACTTCCCGTGCGCTTTTCCCGGCGCCAGGACTGTCAGCGCAACAGGCACATCCGGCAAAAAAGACACATCAGAAAGGAGCCGCGTCATCTGTGGTGGAAGCGACGTGCCCCACAGTCACACCAGTTCCTGTTGGCCAAGCGGCCTGTAGTAACTAAGTAATTAAGAGCGTTAAAGTTCAGCAGGTGCCCCTCATTATCAGAGACGCGTAGAGTGCAGGAGCTCTAGAGTTTGGCTACGTACCTTAGATAAAATAACAGATGGGGGGAAAAAGCAGTGGCAAGAATTAGCCTAAATATACTTGGGAATGCTTACGTGGGTAACGGCTACCTGAAAGCCCCGCGCGCGCGTTGGAGCGCTTGGACATAACGGGCACCGGGGGGTGCGAGTGGTTCCCGTCGGCAACCTCGTCGCCAAAGGCAGGCGGGGATACGTCAGGACGTGCGTCCATAGGGCTACACGGGGCACCATTTGGTTGACAAACAGCGTGTCCCCAAAGAGGTGAAAATCTACGACGTGACATACGGTACCTTTTATGGAGCAGCTTCTTAATTTTGCTGGCTTCTACCCTTACTTTTGCACAGAGAATACAGACGCTAGACCGGGTTTGAAAGGAAGGCATGGAACAAACCACACTTGGACAAGAAATGCAAAACTCATCTCACAGACAGTGTGTGCACAACGAGAAGCCTTGCTGGTACAAGACTATAAATATTCCAAGAAGCATTTCCCAGATTTCCATTTAGGAATCCTAATTATGAACAAATGTCCTTAATCTGCCGAGTTCATACATCTGAGATTTAAGACAGGTTGAATCCATGATCATCACCCTAATTAGCCCAAACAAAAGCTCCAGATGTGAGAAGCATGGTTCTAATGTAGGGGTCTTAATAGCAATTGATCAAATATTGTATAGCTATAAACGGTTTTCACAAATAACATTTCCTCAGAAGCGATGATAACTGACACGTTATAAAATGCATTTTGTCAGTGATTTTTTTGCAAGAGCACGTGCTTCACTTGTGCACAAGTTGGACCCATCTCCCCGTAATGTTATTTCAGCATTTGTGGCAAAACAACTCTACTGCCATCAGTGGCTACACGATTGTGTAAAATTGGACTATCATAGTGATTAATTGGGCTAACTTAATCTGTACATGCAAATTAAGTAATTGCACTCACAAATATCTAATTTAGCATGTGCATGCAATAGTTTAATTTGCACGTACAATCATACTCTTTGTGTAAATGAGGTACACAATTATGAACAATTTTTTTCTGCCCTTGTCTGCATGTGTAAATTCTCTGAAAAAAAATTTCTCATTATTTATATCCAGTTCAAAGAAACAAATATTTCTTGTATCTGCCAGTATCACTTCTGGTTTCCACATGGCTATCAGGATAAACTATGTATACTTATGAACTAGAAGGAAAACTAAATAATAAAAAAAAAAAAGAAAGATAAAGAAGGAAAGGAAAAAATATCTTACAATTAAAATTTGTTTGGTTTTGCTTGAATGCAATTCTAGCAAGCAGGAGTATTAGAATTTTGCTGGAATAAGCACTGCAAGACTGAAGCTCTAAACTAAATTTTGAAAACTCTTCAGAAAAGAGTTTTGTTAGTTTTATAGTAAAATATCGAGTTATTAACGTAATATCAAGATTCTGCTATCAACAGAAAATTAAGATGCTAAGCTTTATTCTGCTAGCAGTTTGGACCACAAGGGCAATGTAACGGCTGCCATTCAAGATGCAGCAGCAGCATGTAAACTAAAGTTTACCTTTTTATTACCCCTATAGCTTTTAAGCAGTGGGAAATAAATACTAACACCTGAAAGCCACATTAATGATTTCTTACAAAATTAACCAGGAATTATCTTCAAAATGAGAAGGGAGGGGAAGGCAAAAATAAAAAAAAAAAGAAAAAAAAAGAAAAAGAAAAAGAAAGCCGGGCTATAAGCAGAGCCCTAACTACACAATCAGTGACGAACTCAGAAATAATTATTTAGCCGGGCCCTCCGCTAAAAATCTATCAAACCTCTCGTTAAAATGCAGGTTGCTGGCGGCTTATTGCGCGTCCGCTCGCGATTCGGATCAAAAGCAAAAATTAAAAAATAACCCCATGTGTATGTAGACATGCACGTCTTTGCCGCCTGGCTGTTGCGGGGGGTGCCGGCCGCCGGCGGGAGCCCCCCACCCCCCCCCCTTCCCCCTTCCCCCTTCCCCCTTCCCCCCGCCGGGCCGCGGGCGGTGCGCGGCGCGGAGGGCGGTCTGCAGCGCCACCTCGAGGCGACGCCGGCGCAGCGCAGCGCGGCGCGGCGCGGGAGAGCGCGGGGCGGCGCGGGAAGGGCGCGAGCGGTGCAAGCCGCGGGTCCCCGCCCGGGACTAGCGGCCCCCGCCGCCGCTCCGCGCAGCCCGGGGCTCACCCTCATCCTTACACGCTGCCCCTCCCGTAGCCATGGATACAAAAAATCCCGTGTCCCGTCCCCCACCCCCCCCCCTCCCGCCAGACCCGCGAAGGTCACAAACCGCAGATGCCATTAAGCACCGCGTTGGCACCGAGAAGGGGGGGGGAGGGATGGGTAGGGGTGCAGGTTCAAGCTGAAAAACCTGCCGAGATGACAGAAATCTGTTGCGAGACATATTGCGCGGCTCCGCGGGGCTTATTTTTAGGTGGCACCGCTGCCAGGGAGGCTTTGCTCCACGCCAAAGAGCCACCGCGTTGAATTTTTAACCCTTCTGCAGCAAACTGGCTGTTTCGGGGGAAAACCTGCCCGATTTCAGGCATTCGACATGAAGATGAATAGGGACAGGAGAATTGCGGCCATACAGTTTTGACTCTTGCAGCCTCCCCAGCCCGTCGAGCCGTGGCCTGAGCCCCGGGACATCCCCGCAGCTTCGGGCTCAGAGCACGTTTTTGCTCCTCGCTCCATCCCTCGTGCCTCCAGCAGATGCAGCGCGAAGCGAGCGCTGCTCGCCGGGGCCTCTGACAGCCTCTGCTCTGGGGCTGGCCCCGCATCAGCTCCTGGCTACCAGCGTACTTAAGTTCTGGTTCCTTAGAGGACACCGTCAACTTCAAAAATCGGATATTTAAAGATAAAAATAGTACAGCCTGTTCCTCTGCTGCACGCACAATAACGCTGAAGTGCCGGCGTGAGTCTCCCACTTCGGAAGGGCTGAAACTTCACCTAGCGCAGGCTTCCCGCAGGCTGGGGATGGGCTGCAGAGCAGCCCCCGCGGAGGGCACGCGGCACAGCACGGGTGGGCACCAGGGCTGGTCCCCTGGCAGCACGCAGGTGCAGCCTGGCCCGCGGCACACGGAGGTGAAAATGAGGTCAGGTTTTGTCTCAAAACTATCTGTAGCGTCAAAACGCTTTTGCGGCCTTACGACTGATGTGAGACCAAATCTTGGCCCCAGTAATGTCAGGCAAAAACTCTCCTTTAAATTAAACACGGAGCTCTTCTTTCATCCTTCAAAGGAGGAACTTCGCTATACCAAAAATAACTAAGTGAACAGAAAAGAGACAAATGAGGGGAAAGGTAGGGTTGGAATTAAAGAGAAAAAAAAAGTAAATCACATTACTAATTGACTCAATTCCTGGATTATAAAGCCAGAAGGCACCACTGAGATCACTCCTCCTGACCTCCAAACTTGTGCAGTCTAGAGGACTTCCCGGAATTAATCCGTGCTTTAAGCCTAAGAGCTGTGGCTGAACTAGACGATAACTTTCAGAAAAATATCCTGTCTTCATGTAGTATAACCTAAGAAGAACCTGCTGAAATCCTCATTACTTTGTGCAAATGGCTGATTATCTAGCAGGCAGAACTCCCTCCTGTCAAACTTTTCTCCAGCTGCTTGTTAAACTAAACTTCTTGGATAAACTAACAACAAACCCTGAGGTCTTTTCACTCCAAGGCATGCTGTCTGTCCTTTGAGCATTTTCATAGCTCTTCTCTGAACCCTTTCAAACTTGCATATTTCTGTAAGGCAAATACTAGACGTGGAAGTGGCGATGACACCAGCGTTAGCTGCGCAGACGGCAGCAGCCTCTTCAACAGTCTTTGGTGGGACCTCCACAGTTTGCGTTAACCCCATAGCCAACAAACCGCATGTTCTTCAAGTATATATTCCCTATGGGGATTAAGTCTCTTTCAGAGGTCCTGCTCCTCAGCGCAGAAGCGCCCACCCACTCTTTAAGTGAGACTCGTGATCTTACATTTGGCTTTAAGTTACTTCTGTGCAGTTGGGCCCAGTTCATGGAACAGCAAATTGATACAGAGCGACGTGGATCACTGTCCTCCTGGCTGCGTATCTACTTACTAGCCATAACCTCTGGGCTAGTTGCAAACTTTCCAAGTAGCCAGGTTTTCCACCATGCAACTGATTAAAAAAAAAAAAAAACAAAAACCAAAACAACAAAAAGCCCCACACATAAGATCAAAACCTGGACAGTTCAGGACTCTCCCATTAAATGCCACTGATAATAATATATAGTGGTTTTCATCAGTAAACTTTGAAGTATTTTTAGAAAGGGGTTGGATTCGGTATTGGTATTTTACAACCCGGGAATATAAAGCACCGAAGTTGACTGACATCCCTGGGGCTACACCGTAAGGTGGTGGCAGAGTCAGGAGCAAGACCTGAGACTCCGGAGTTTAATGGAGCACTGAATCCACCAGCCACGCTTCCAATTTAATAGCTCCCTACTAGATGGGCAATTTTTAATCCATTCAATATGCACCATATATTAATTTCCCAATATTAATTTGGAATCATTCATTAATTTGGAATCTGCTTACTTGCAGTAATCAAAATGTCACACTGCAGAAAGACAAAAGCCATAGAGAAGTCTACCACACCAACCTTGCTACTTTTACCAAACCGACTTGCAATCCCATCAAAAAATCACATTAAATTTGACAAGATTTGTTTCCATAAACATATAGATTGGCATTAATTATGTCTTCCACCATTAATTCTTTATGAAATGAGTCTGAGCTAATCTATTTCATTATTTTCCCCAGACAGAAGGAAGTCTGGTAATTATTTAGGTCACAAGATTGCCTTACTTCCAGCTTTCTGAAAGTTCATCATCCAAAACCTACTAAAAGCCACACTTAATTGAAGCCTCTACTTCTGTCTATTTAGTGAAATGCTTTGACTATTAACATATTTCTCCATTTCCTAAACGGTACAGGCCCAGCTACCGTCTCGCGCCTAGGAGGAGAACCCACCTTCAGTGCTGCACGCCCGGACTGGGAAGGCGACTGCACAACGTGGAACAGAGACGTATGTGCTGATGCAAGGAAATGGGACAGGTGAAGAATATGGAGCTTGATATAGGATAAAATGTATGACATTTCTGACAGTATGTTTTACTGTTCGAACGTCCTGGATAGTTCAGATCTAGGTCCATGCACATGTGTAATAGCCAAGACTGCTAGGCTATTTATTGGAAATGTACCTCCAGACTTGGAGGATACAAACTTGGAGATGCATGGGCAGACAGGACATGAGCCAGACAAGTCATTAGAAAGGACCACACTGACAAGAAGTGGCATGTGCCACCCACGCACCATCTAAGAGCAAATTCTTGTTGGGCTTCAGTCGACACAGATACTACTGCAGTCCCCCCTAAAAGGCCATCATTCCCTTGGAGGCAAAATGCAGCGTCATGCAGTTCTGTCCTTTTCCCTGCAACACGAGAGAGCAAAACCACCTCTGCTACCGTGCTGACGATCTCGTGTCAGGCGCTGGCACCTTCCAGTCCTGACCATGGATGTCTTCCCCTGCTCTGAAACCTGCTGCTGGATATGCTTTCTGCTCTGGGGAAGCAGGAGCTGCACGCCGTTTATTTTAACACTGATAAAGGTCTCTGGCAATATGGTCTCCTAAAAAGGCGCGGAAGTTTCACACAGTATGAGGAAAGAAGACGCAACTGTTCATCTTCCTTTTGTCACCGCGGCTTTTAGGGTGAACTCCTCAGGCAGAATCAAGTTTACACCAAGCAAAAATAATTGCAAAAAGGTAATACAAAGATACTTAATTTGAACTAGAGTGAACCTACTAATTTAAGGAAAGATAAACTTTGAGCCAGACTATTCTGTTTTGTCCATCAAATAGCTTATAGAAAGGAATAATGCTGTCACTAGAAATAACACAGTTTCCTCAAGCTGTTCCCAAAGGAAGAGCTGGATGCCGCAGGAGGTCTGGAGCATCCACCCGCTGCGCAGGAGAGCAGTAGGCCACCACTGCAGATGCTGAGAAACCCACAAGGTCCCAGTGTAACTTGCCCAGACTGGTCCCCCCGAGGCTGCACGGCTTCCTGAGGAGCTGGGGTGCTAATGGCTCTTCCTGCACTCACATGTTTTTCCCTATTCCCAGGGACAGTGCAGAGGAAGACTTTCATTGCTCCCCCCTTTCACTTCTGACCTTCTCCCCCCCCCCCCCCCCCCCCCCCCTTATCTACTGTCAGATAAGATCTCTGGTCCCTTTGGAGTGATTTTTGGATTGTGCCTTATACCAGGTAGATGCAAGGATGCATTTGGAAAGTTAGTCGATAAAACTGTTCTTTGCTTGTAATGTTAATTTCAGTTCTGCAAACTTTCTCCTGATTCGCCCAGGGACACAGCAGATATCTCTTAAGAGCCTCACGCCTCATTTTACCTCTTAGTAATGTTGGAAGCATATCTTTTAGAAGCATTATGAGAACTAATTAGTGAATGTTTCCAAAACTGTTAGGCAAGCGCATACATTATTATTCTCTTCATGCAATCTATTTCCTTGCGACGTACTCTATTGAGCCAGAAGCCAGGATTCCTCTGTGGCATCCGAAGAGGATGTGTTGGAGGCAGTGGATCAATTACTTGCTACAATCCAAAAGCCATAAGGCTCCTTGGACGGCTCCCACAACGCCAACTCTCTCTGCAAGTGGGGACTCGGTGCCCACGTATGGCAGCTGACACGCAGTGCTGATATCCTGCTTACTAAATCAAGCCTACGCCAGAAGCACAGTGACAGACTGACAGCCCAGCATCAGGGTGATGCTGAGATGGCCCTGGCAGCTGACTGGTTTGAAAGGGAGACACATTTCTACGTGCTCCCGTGCACTTGCTGCTAACAGTCATGTTCAAGCCCAGGATCATGAGGCTTCTACCCATTAGCCGACTATGAAAGCAAAAGGGATTATTTTAATAACAGCAAACTTCTTATCCATCACCTAAGTTTCCTTCATCTTCCTGCACTATCCAAACCATTTCTCCTTAAAACCAGCTTTTGCTCCTGTAAAAAGCATTATACAGACTTCTGAGCAGTTGACAATTATAATTCTAGTGGCGGTTTACGTGCCTTTTGTGTGCAAATGAACAAATTGCATTTTGGTTTCCAATACTACCATACTTAGTCTGCTCTTGATTGAATGCAGGATGTGTAGTTACATTAAGAATTAATATCTAGTTTTAATATGTTTTCCAGGGTCTTCTATAAGAAAACTTACTTTTTCCTTTGGCAACTTCAACACCCATAAAACCCAGACACATGCTCTTTTCACAGCAGTAATCTTTCCTTGAAAATATTAAATGTTTTTTCTTCTGAGATTGTATGTTAGCTAAAGGAAATGTGCTATGCACTTGGGGATTGATTAACGTGAAGTGTAAAAAGAAAGGGGGGGTTCTTTTCCTTAGGAATTTTTTTTTACTTTTCAGTAGAAAAATCAGACTCCAAATGTCCAGCTGAAAACCTGATTGGAAACAGAAATTCCAGCTCAGAAGTATTCTGTGATGACTCACAAGAACAATAGTTTAGTGCCTATTGCTTCCAGTTCCCTTCTAATGGCCAGTTTCCACATGTGGACCACCAGGACTGGGATCAGAGTTGCCTTCTTTTGGGAGTAGTTTCATTATTGGCAGGACATTCACTAACACCAGATCCACAAACAGAATCAAGAGGAGAAAAAGTGGGAAGTAGAATATATTGCTGTATGGGGAAAAGCAGATTGAGAGGTCCTGGCATGCCAAAGGAATAAAAATCACCTCTCTGGATATGTTTGACACATCTGTGAGAAGTCCCTGTCTTGGGATGCAGTCTGTAGGAGAAGGAATTAAAGATCACATCCCCCCCCCCCCCCAAAAAAAATATACAAAAAATAAAATCAAACCCCCACTATCATGCATTTATTTCATGAATCTCATATTCTGAGAGTCAGTTTCTTGATTTGCAGGGGCCTGACTCACGATACTGGATTTCTCAAGGTTGGCAATGACACAAATGCACCTAACTCTCCTTCCTCCCTACCTAGCTCAGCTATTGAAAGGAGGCCCTGGAGGACAACAGAGTCACAGCAACCCGAACAACGGCTCTCACAAGCATCATCGGGAGCACTTCTGAATTGTGACTTTTTTCAGTTCTGCAGTTTCGGGCAGTCTAAAGTATTCTTTGTAAATGGATCTTTGGTAAAAAAAACCACATTGTTTGGAGAAAACAAAACCAAACCAAAACAAAACTTCCATAAAATCAGTTACGGTCGCACATTTTCTATCAGCCATAATAAAAAGTAACGTTAACGTTTGCCTTCAACTTCAAGGACCTCGCTACATCTGCTCAGTTCAGAAAGTGCAGGTAAAGAGAGAGGACCAACTTCTCCATCTCTCTTGATGGTCACTAAATGATCTGATGAATGAGGCAAAGTCTGTGACTTTGTTATGACTGGGTTTGCGTGCCACACAACTATTTTTCTTCACCACACGATCTGTGATATTAATTCAAAACCAGTACTTCCTTATTCATTTAACAATGAGATATGGTAACATTTGCCCACCCACTCTGACCATGAGGAAGTTACTACACCATATAGCCATTACCCATTCAGCTTTCCCTCTAGAAAACGCATAAACATCACATAACGTAGCTTTGTTGAAAAGGCAATAGGCAAAGAAAGACAGCATCACCAGAGGTGGCGGTTGGGGACGCAGTGCGCACCAGGGGATCAGCTCTGCCCGGGAGCCTTTTACCGCCCTGGAATCTCTGCGCTTGCTCCTGGGAGGCGCTCCGACCTTCGCGGCGGCACGGTGCCTGCCGGCGCGGGAGCCGGCGCGCAGCCAGCCCTGGGCACGGCACCGCCGGCCTCTTCATCCACGGTGGGCTATGCGGCACCGGGAGAGAGCTGCCGGCATGGCCACCACCCCCCGAAGACTGATGCTTCCTTAATGCTTTCAAGGTTACTTTGGCACGCGCGCACACACGAAAGAAAAGATAGGAAAAGTCCTTTAGGAACAACACCTTTGACTTCATATTTTATCTTGAACTTTTACCACTTGATAAAGACAACGTCAGTGGCTCACTAGGCCCACCCGCAGGGGTGGGAGCATCGTGGTGCTGTCCTGGCTCCTGGCCTGATCTTGGCCAACTGTCCCAATGCCACCGTTAATCACCACGGGGACTCTCGGCACGGGGACTCCAGTCTACTTGAAACACGGGGCGGGGGTGCATCTCGCAAACTCATTTTGTACAGACAACTCATTCATATGAGGAATTGACAAAAGCTGCAAACACTTTCTTTCCTACCAGCTGCTTCCAAATGTGACGCTGATGATTTGGAGACAAAAAGCTCCCTTAACATACCCTGTAGTGAACCACCCTTCTTTTCTACATAATAGTAGTCTGAGCCCGTGCAAGATCAGTAAATAAGACATTTTTGCTTAGCTCCTCCCTTGTCACTTGAAATCACATGAAGTTTGGGGTTTTATCACAATATTGCTGTCTTTTGAAAACAGACCCATCATTATTACTTCCGTTTGGGATATTTCGCTCCTTTTGGTATGTGGACTTTGTTACAATTGTTTATTACTTCTACAGAATGTCTCATATTATGAAGAACAATTCTTACGTATTTCACGCCATTAAATTAACCATGGAAAACATTTACATATGTCTGGCAAGAAACTTTTGTGAGCAGATTCTAGTTAAGTCCTAGTTAAAAGAACTTTATGTGCAATAAGGTCCTCAAAAATATTAAAAATCATATTTAAAACATTCTCATAAAATGTGTATTGAGAAAAGACAAGTTTAATTCTCAAAGGCTCCATTATTGAAGCAAAAATTAATATTTGTACTGTTTCTAAATTGGAAAAAAATTGCAAGGATGCAAACACTATCCTATATCATAATCTATAAACCAGTCACAAATGTTAAATCAACTGTAAAAATGATTTAAAATCTACATGACTAATTTTATTAAACTGATTTAAAATCACATTTGTGCTACCTTCATTTATTAACTGTATTTCAGACAACATTGTGTTTATAATGGATTTGCATGAATACAGATATATATGGAGAAGAAACTGTGTGTTGAAAGGGACAGGACCTTTCCTCTTCTGTGCATGTTTTCTTAGCACATGCTTGTGGTAAACAGAAACATATAAATTAAAGATGCAGAGGCCTTGTTAGGTTCTGCAGTCAATTCTCTGCAATTTTATGGTTGTTCTCTTTAGTTTGCTTATTCACAACACAATGATTTTTGGTCTTTGGTCCAAGCTTAGAAAGCACTTCACAAATGTTAATTAATATCTGTAAAACTGTAGCCATTTCTAGTATCATTCTGGCTCCTTGCAGATGAGAGAATTGTGAGTTGTGGCTTTCCTTCTAGCTCTAGCACAGATCCAACTAAATCAACAAAGCTATTGCTGGTTTATTTTGGTGAAGCCAATTAGAGTCAGAAGCTGATCTCGAGATAGATAAGGGGTTATATGAAAATTTTAGGGAGCTCACAAGCTGGTGCTGGCTTTCCAATTGTTATTTCAGTGTCTTGGGGGTTAATCCCATCGCATGCTCCTCGTCGAGCACCCAGCCTCCGGAACAGGCAGGGCACCGATGTGGTCCATCGCCCCAGGGATGGGCATCATTACGGTGAGTCAGTGGCAGGACAGGGAGCAGCTACAGGAGTCCCAGGTCTCCGATGTAAAAACTACCAACCATGGCAAACTTCGAAAAAACAACAGCAACCATTTTAATAACAAAATGTACCTTGAAACTTTACAGATGGGAGAGCGTTACAATATAAATACCCTTCACATCCAGATTAGAATAAAACGTAGGTAAAGGTAGGCTTCTCCAGTCTAAGAAAGAAAGGATATATTTCACTGTGGTTTTTCTATTTCTAAATAAAGAATTTTAAAAAAACAGAGAAAAGGCTGTGGTGCTTTGGAGCCTGATGATAGACACGCACATGCTGGACACAACGTTCTGGGGGTCAGGGTTTGTCCTGCTCGTGAGCTGCTGGTGTCTCAGCTGGGTGGTGGCACCAGGAGGTGACACTGCTCCCTGTTTAACGCTGGTGGCTGAGAGCCTTTGCTGCTGCCATCCAGCAGCACTGAAATCAGCGGAAGTTTTCTAACTATTTCTTAAAGAAAGAGATGCAAAGTCCTCTCGCTCTTCCTTTCAAAGATCACGAATAATGATTCCAGGGGAACAGGGAAAATCAGAATGTCAAACTCTCCACAGGGCAAGATATTTGTGTGTTTGGGTTTTTTCCCCCTTTAGTGTATCCCTAATTTAAAGCGTATGTCCCTTCACAAAGAAAACAATTTCTTGCTGTCATACCATGAGACATTACAAAAACATTAGGGATAATTCATGTGCAATTTAAAACAGACCCCACAGAGCAACTGGTGGTCTAATGACAGCTCATCACTCTGTGACACCACGGGTCTAGGGATGGTACTTTGGCCCCAGCAGCCCCCAGAGAGGGGTGTGGAGACATCACGTTCACTGCCGAGGAGGGGAATGCTGCAATATTTGCCTTTGCTGCATGACAAATTACCAGTAGCCCTTGAAAGCAGACAGCAGAAGCCCTTACTCCACGGGCAACGTCCGGGCCTCCCCATCTCTCCCAGGCTGTCCCACCTGGAGCCAGCCCAGGGAGAGGACGGAGGGTGCCTGCTGTTGCAGCAGAGGTTGGCGCACACTGCCGGCAGCGCGGTGGGAAAGCGCTGCTGAGACGCTTCATCTCACCATCTCTCTGCCAACAGGGTGGGGACCAGCATGCAGGAACCACCATCCCGTGCCCCGTCTGAGGGGGTTGTTGCCTCCATCCTCTGTAGGGAGACCACCAGCCCCAGCTGGTCCCAGACAGACGGCAAGGAGCCCTCCAAGGGGTAGCAGCGGGGCTGGGTGTCGTGCGAGGTTCAAGACTGCAGCCCTAAAGCTGGAGCCTAAGCATCAGGGCTGATGTTTCCCCTTTGCTCTGCCCTTCCTCTGCCCTCGCCTCCATGACTGCACTTTCTGCTATGAGCTCTTGGAGGAGGGCACACCTGCGCCCGACGCGAAGGCATGAGCCACCTCCAGCAAAACAAATTTTCTAGAATTTTGGCTGAAAAAAGCCATCCAAGTGAAACGGTGCTGGGCCTGCCTATGCCCTGCTGGAGGACAAAAAGCCCAGCGTCACATCTGTCTTCTTAAATCTGCGGATTTCAGCAATCGTTTCTTTCAGGCGTTATCTCCTCACCAGCACGTAGTGACCTTAGACATAAGGAACAATCAGCAGGATTCATGCAGATAAATATTCTAATGCACTTTATCTTAGAGATGCTGCAAACATGTTTGCAAGACAGACACAGTTACTGCTCCTTCAAGACTCCATATGACCTTTAACATCATTTTCCCCAAAAGTTAATTTCTGTGATTAATGCAATATACTAAAACCCATAAATCTGATCATTTGAAGGGTTCAAATTAGGAATTATTGACAGCTGATAGAACAGAAGTGCAGAGATGAGGCAGATTTTCTCATCTGTCCATCTAAATGTTGGAATATGTATTGATTAAAATATGACATGGTATAGAACCCACCATAAATCTAAACTCTATTAGATTAACACAGGCATTCAATTAACATAAAATGACAACCTAAGAGAAAAGCCTTGAATGTTGGCCTATCTCAGTTTGTAATATTTTAACCCACCTATCTGGGCAAGTTTTGAGGTAAACAGAGATCTGTGCCTGGTTTCACCTTGGCTCAGTACCCACAGGTGTGAACTGAACCCTCGGGTGAATATAAGCCCAGTGCACTGAGGTTGCACTCTGATTTTGCAACTGAAAATATTCTGAATATTCAAGCTGAGCATAGAGTTCAAAATTGTACCCATGACAATAAGGCCACCCTTTTAAAAAATGAACTCTTTAGTGTCTTCTTTATGCATGAATCCCCTGTACTTAGAAAGTCCCTTCTATTTGAAGCTACTTCAGCAATTTTACCTTCCATCAAAAAGCTGAAATATCACTAGACACAACAAGAATATTAACAGCGGAGTGAACTTTCCAGGTAGAAACCATGAAAATGACACGCACACGAAACAAGAAAGCCCTTCTCTGAGCAATGACCTCAAGCAACTCTCAGCCCTTACGTGTGTTACTCAGTAAGGTCCAGCTGCAGAAACCTCTGGACTCTACAAGTGCAGATTTTATTCCAGTGGGTCCATAAAAATCCTGTAAGGAGGTTCAAAATTTCCTTTGTACCACCCAGACCAAAGTGTGCTGCCTAAAACACCCAGAGGAGATAGCGTGAAATAAATAAATAGATTTTGAGCTTTCTATTGCCTACTCAAAATAAGGAAGCCAGTGGAGTGGAGTGTGAAAACAAATGCCACACAAATGGCCCAATGCTATGAACACAGAGGAGGCTTGCCCTCACGCTTGCTTGGCACTCTCGCTGAACGGATCTCCTTTGCACAAGCATTGCACAGCACAAAAGCCAATCTCAGTGATAAGGTGCAAAATTTTTCTTGATGTATAACTGATCGAGATGGGGAGTCCTCTCACTGGAGAGGCATGGAAATGTGAGGGGAGCACTGGGATTTGGGTCAGAATATTGCAGGAACCAGGGTTCAGGCTCAAGTCTCACAAACGCTGCACATTTGCGGCATCATCTGATTTTAGCTGGAGTTAGAACTGCTCACGCTTAAATCGAGCTCTCAAAGACTTTTTGTAACTCTGGGAGGCCCTGCCCACATGAACAATTGTCAGATATTACCCAAATGCCTAGTTTTCATGCCCTGGCTTAGAGCACTTACATGTGCAGAAAGGCACATTCCTCTGCCTGTACAGGCTCCAGGTTTCCCTTGAGCTGCTGAAAGCCTTACATGAATCCTATAGCCCCCATTCCCAGCTGCTCCGCTACAGCAGTGTCATTCCCGACGCGGCTGCAGTTAAGCTGGCTGAGCCCGTCTGTTCCTTTCTCCTTCTGGCCAACTCATCCTATCAGGGCCACCTTTTGCCAGCCTTACTCTTTCCAGTAATCAATAATTACCTTTCTCTGCTCCCACTGATGACTTCTGGAAGGGGTAGCCTTATGTCAGTGTAGCAATTGAAACCATAATCTGTGCTCTAATGGGTATTTGTCTAGGGTTCACAATTGCAAATGAGAAAGTGTTAACCCAAAGTCCCTGCAGAAGTTGACAGGGAAAGTCTGGCTGGCTGGAGCTATACACAAGTGGTGAATCCTCCCAAGAACAAAATTACTATGTATTATTAGTCTGCATATTATGTTCACATTTTAAAAGATACTAATTTTCTCTCTTTCTCTCCTTTTCTCCAAAGTACCACTATTTAGGACTATAGATTCATAATTGCTCAGTAAAGCCATTGTCTGTGTTCTCTTAGTATGTCCATTATATTTATTCTATCCTCAAGCCTCTATTCAAATGCAACTTGCTAATATTTTTATTATAAAATTCCATATTTTCTGTGAAGCTAACTTTCATATTACAGTTTCCCCTCAAAGAGAAACTCAAGCTCTCAACCAAGAATGTTGCAAACCAGCAGTATGTGAAACAAGCAAGCCCAAAACACATTGTAAAAAAATATTTGCCTGTGCGTTTTACATGTTCAATATTTTTATATTGTTTACTTGCAGTAATTTTCAATAGCTGACTGAAAATCTGTTGTTCTGAACTGAAAAAGGGTTTTTTTGTTCAAAAGAAATGTGCAGGATTTCAACAATTCTTTCAACGGCAATCCTATTTTTTTCACACTCAGCAATTCAACCTAACTGGCTTTCTCCACCGCAATCAGTAGAGGAAAAAAGGTTGTTTAACGGACTGAGAATTCAGATGAAAAAACAACGCTGTTGAAAATTCCCTAATCAACTCTACTGAATGGGACCAACAGTAAAGTGTCAAAAAGGCTGCTTTAGTGCGGGTCAGGAATCCCATGAGCAGTGAGCTACAGATGTGGCAGGAGAAAGCCTGATGCAACGAGATTGCCAGCCTTGTCCCAGACGCAGCTGGCTCAGCCTGTACAAATAAGATTTGCTGAAGTGCTTAAACTTCTGCATGTTTTCATAAATCAAACTAAACCCATCCAGTTGTTTTTTTTCCTCCTTTCTCTTCTACTTTCATGCTTAAAGGAGGCCAAGAACCGAGTGAGTATGTAATTAGTATAAATGGAATCTGAATTGTGGCCTCACCCCCAGAAAACAGGGGCTTCTTGAGATTAATTGGAAAAGCAAAGAAAATAACCCACTTCAGCTCAAACTGTTTCTGAAGTGCCACGGTAAGCTCCATATGATATGAATACATAACCTTCGTATGATAAATATACAGAACCGATGCTTTTAATGTGTCAGAAGGAGAAAATGCTGTTCATCAAGGACTGAAGCACTCGAGGTGGGCAAAGAACATCCCTGCTCCTCGCTGTGCTGCGCACGCCGGTGGGTACAGACCCTGTATCCTGCCGCTGTCTCTGGGACAGATCCTTGTCCCGGTGGCACCAGCAGAAACCCAAAACATCTCTGCCAGTGCTGTCCCCGGGGCATGCAGCCAGGAGCCAGGCGGGATGCAGCACCCAGGTGCTGTGGGGCTGTATTTCCCCTTCTTGCCCACTCCCAGTGGATCCACTGCTCCCAATTCTCCCCCAAAACTTCTTTCCCTCACTGAATGCTGTGAAGCACACTGTGATGATTGACACCCAATATTTAGTGCTGTCAAAGGCATGAAATGGTACTGTGGTAAGTCAGCTCCATTACTAAGCAAAATAGCCGGAGCAAATTGGATAAACAAGTAAGCAAAAATGTCTCGCAAACAACTCATTTAGTAAAAATACACAACTCCTTCTGTACCTTCTGTGCAAACCAACAGGACGGACAATGGGCTGAAATAAAAAAAAAGAACATGGATTCTTCACAGGGATTTTGGCAGCAGAGCCACGCTGGGGTCACACCGACTCTCTGTACTTTGCCAGTTGAAAACTCAGGAGAGTTTTCTCCTTTGGAAAGAGAGACAGACATAGAACAAAATTGACATTCTAACAGGTTTGAGCAGTTAGGCTGCAATGTCTACTAACAGCCCAGAACACATTCTGGTTTCGTGCCCTCCTCCACAGGGATGATCCCCTGGCAAGAGGAGCTCCCCAGCAGAGCTGCTTCCAATGGGCCGATTAAGGCACCCTGTACTCCAAGGACGAACGCACTTATTTCTCACACTACACCGACATCAGAGCAAAAGGCAAATGCACGCCCAGTATATAATCCCGCTTTATGCTGTGTGGAAATGGATCATTACTTTTCACCTAGAAAGATCTGCTGTGAGTTACAGTAATTAGGAGGAGAAAGATGGATAAGGAATCACCGTGAGATGCTGTATTCTCCTAGCTCTAACAGCGCTATTTGTAGCTTCGGACGCAGCAGCACTTTAGTGTTAGGTAGTGGTTAAGATAAGACGTACAGGACTTTCACAACAAATATGGCAGGATCAATTTTTTCACTTTCTGAAGCGGGAAATACTAGTGACAAAGTTCCTGTGCATCAGTGACACTCTGTGGCTCTGGAGGCTCTGGGTTACTGAGACAAATAATATGAACCTGGAGCACCACCTCGCATTTCACTGATACATCTGGGTCTTAAACATGGGACCTGGTGGAAGCCAGATACATCAGTAAGATATTTTTTTTTTCTCATGCTACCCACAAGAAAGGAGCATTAGCATCATCATCTACAGCAGCACTGTGGGGACCGTGCCCACACGGGCTGCGTGAGCTCACGTATCGCCCCTCCATGCCTCGCTTGGCAGATTGGCTCTGGGGCAAAATGTACAAATACCCCAGATCGGGGAAGGAAAATGCTGGCTGTAATAAGACCAAGCCTTTGACTGATTTCTTTCACAAGAGAAAGAGAGTTGAGCAAGAAGCACAGACGAAACCCTTCAGAGCAGCAGTGCTGCAGAAGGCCTGGCTGTTTGGTCAGGTGGCCTTTGGGCCCCCTCGGCAGAGAGGGCTCCTGCCGCCCGGGGGGGGTGGGGGGGGGGGGCAGCCGCAAAACTGGCCTCGGCTCCAAGGGCTCGTCCCCAGCACCTCTGCAGAAGGGAATCAAAGAAAACCTGTGGGCTTGCGATTCCAACAAGCAGAGATTTTGTATTTGACACCATATGCCTCCTCTAGAAACACATAGCAACATACCCTCGAGCTGGGAGGGAAAGCAAGATGAACAGAGAGGGGAAGAACGAGCGAGCCGTAGCACCATGGCCTTGCAGAGCCCCAGAAAGAACGCTCGTGGAGGAAAGGGGGGTGCTTAGGAAAAGAGCATCATCACTTGCCTGAAGCAGCTCTGGTTTTGCAAAGACCACCTGAAGCTGAGCTGGCTGGTGCACAGGGATGAGCTCAGTTCTTGACGGAAAGATGAGACATCCTACTTTGTGTATAATTCCAACTGCACTAACTTACATCAGTATTGAATTTAATTTGAATAATGTTAACAGTCTCTCAAACCCTTCAGAAGAGTAGTTGTTTAACGTCTGCAGCATACACTAATGCTGGAAGAAAAATGACATGCTATTGTGTGTTCAGACATCCATAGTATTTGCTATTTGTTTGGAGTTTTATGGAGTTGGGAAGACAGATGGAAATTTTTTTGTTAGAGCAATGCAAATGATAGCAACATTATTGGATGCCTTGTAGGAAGTCTCAGTGTGATAGCAAACCCTCTAGATGTGAATTGTAAATTGAAATTAAGCTTTTCCATTGAAGAAACACGAACTAGATTGAGTACAGCTTGGAAAAAAAAAAATCAACAACTTTCCCAACAGACTGAGGGCATGCTTCACCACAAAGTTATCTCGATGCAAACCTTTAGACCCCACAGAGAGCGAACACCGAGCATAACGTTGCCCCACTGCACCAGCCTGGGAACTGCGGCACGCTGCGAGGGCGAGAAGGGCGAGCGGAGGGCAGGACGGAGAAAGGCCGGTCTGAAACAGCTGAAGAGGAAGCTTCTTCCTAGCATCATCATAGGGAGGAGGGAATGGAACAGTAGAAGCTGTCAGAAGTGTTTTATTATTTAAGTGCGAAGTGTGGACATCGTCAAGTAGAAAATTATTGTTCATCCCAGTTCTTCATAAATAACTTGGGGCAAAAAGCTTTCAAGCCATGAGAGTTTGGGGTGCACACTGCGAAGATCGCTCCTCAGATTCATGTAAGCAGAGGCTCTGTTTCCTCTCTTCCTGAAAGCTGAAATGACACCCCCAGGCACTTCACAAACCCCTGTGCTGAACACCCAGGTTCACTCTGAGCTAGCTGGAGTGAGGCCAGTCCTTCCCAGGGTGGACATGGCCCTGCCTGTGCATCTTCAGCAATAGGTAAGCCTCCAGTTTCAAAAGGCCTCAGGGGACCAAAAAAAAAAAAAAAAAAAAAAAGGGGCCTTCCTCCTTCTTGTTTGTGGGTTGTGAGCTCCCTCTTGTGGCTCTCTCAAAATTTCCAGCTATTTACCAAGCTCCCTGAAGCCAGTTGCAGTATTAAGCCCGGGCGGGCACCCAGTGGAACTGCCACGCCTCAGATTCCCCCAGCAGATTCCACCAGCACAGTTCTGTTTTGTCCCAGTAACCTGCTGCTTCTCTTCTCAAACTCTGTTAAAACCTTAAATAGGAGAAACGTACATTCTCAATGTACGCTTCAAGCCTGTAACAGCTCAAACAAAAGGGTAAAGCTGAAGCATTCCCACACGCAGGATGGCTCTTGGCCAGCCCTGCTGGACACCGTGCAGGACCAGGGGAGGGTGGCACATCCCCTGCCAGCTCTGCTGGGTGCTGAGGGGTCCCCGGTACCCCCTTGCCTCCTGGACGCCCACAGAGGACCAGTCATCTGCTGTCCTTCAAAGCTCAGGTCACGGGTAGCATCACCGAGCACAACAGCCCTCCCTCATTTCTGGGTTTCCTCCCAAGCCGGCCCAGCAGCCTTGCAGGGATCTCACCCCTCCTTGAACCGTCCGGTCTGAAGTCATGTTCCCGCAGCTGAAGTGGAAACATTTACATCACCACACCGCCAGGCCCCATGTTTTCCCCCAGTTAGCCGATTTTCTTTCTGAAGTATCTAATTAGGCAACTTCTCAGGGAGAGGAAATGGAATTGTTTGGAGATGGTTTCTGCCTGCAAGATTTCCCACCAGCCCTTTATAAACGGGGTGAACCTTGCTGTATCTGGTTGCTGCTAACGCTTCCCCCCCAAGGTGTGCAGCCGCCGGTCTGACAGCTCTATCCCCTCGCTGCATAAATCCTGGTGCTTCAGCAGCCGCCCCAGCCCTGACCCTTGGACTTCCCCTGCGCAGAGCAGCAGCTCAGCTCACTGGTAGCATCTTACAGGAACATATGGTTTTACATCTACATGTAAATGGCTACAGAAGGGTTTCTAGAGCAAAGAAAGATATAAAAAAGCATGGCCGAAGTACAGCTGACCCTTCAATATTTATTTTTTACATGGGTACAGCATTTACCACTGTAGCAAGTCAAAGGGAACGTCCTTGCAGCAAAAGAAAGGCAACTTCACCAGGAACACAAGGACAGGACTTAGCTGTGGTTCAACTCAAACTAGCTACTACCACACCACTTTCACCTTGAATAAAATCAGCAGAGGAAAGGAAATCACCAGGAATCACCAGGAAAGAGAGGAAAACAGAACTATGGTATCCATAAAACATCTTACAACACCTACTTCCAATAAACCTTGTTAAAATGTGGGGCTTGAAAGCAATAAAATGTCAAGGAATGCACTTGCTAATCAAATACGCATAAACAGCTCTACGCCAAATGTTGGGGGGGGGGGTTAAACCCCAATATTGTGGTAAAGGTTCCTCTCTTGAACATACCCTTCTAGAACTGTTTTGTATGAAGGTGAGAGAGGTGTAAAATGCAGAAGTGGAAATGTTGCAAGACGTGTTGCAGAAATTAGCACTTTTTTTGACAAGTGATCATGTTTCTTTTACACACATACACACAGAAAAAAAGTCTTCATATTTCAATCTACAGCTGGGTTTCTTCAAAATGTTTGTTGGATGTCACTCCAAACGCATATAGCCAGAGAAGTATGCCTTACAAAAACTAGAAATATAATTCTTCATTCAGGCATGGAACTATTGCTAAATAACAAAAGATGGATGAGTGGCTATGAAGAATGTGTGTCTTTCAAAGGGTAAGCTACCAGGCTAAGCAGCTCAGTACATTTGAAATCATGGGAACCATACCAAAGTCAGAGAGTAACTGCAGTTTTTATGAAAATCTCTGATATTCTACAACTAGAATATTATGTGCCCTTTCTTACACATCCATCCTAACCACAAAGTACACGTGATATGATTTTGTGTGGATCATATGCATTTCATGTACATTAGCATTCTGAGAGCTCTGCATTTTAATGAAAAGAAGGAATCAAAATGTTCAAGTTGCACAAGAAAGAAAACTTATAAAACTGCCATCTCATGAATGTAATTTATTTGTTTGGAAAGACAAAGGATGAAACATTCCCACAGACCCACAAAGTCTCCACAACCACAGGGCAGGGAAGAACATGAATATGCCAGGCAAGAAGTTTTCAATCCCTGGTGCCTCAGCTAACAATGGGGAAAAGAGTCTTCTCAACCGACTGTGTTCTTCTCAGCCCTAATTGCAGGGACCTATGAGGAACCCAAAGATATATTCACAAGATTTCCTCTACTAGACAGGGGCACCTCAGGCTGCATTCATCCAGTTTTATCCATGGCATGAAATACGATCGCACTTCTCCATTTTATTTCATTACAAAAAAGGAACATCAAGTTTTTAAATATCTCTTGGGCTATCTGTTCCTGCGTTAAGACTGAAGATCCCTCTCATTTAGTGTTTTATTTGCAAGCCCTTGAGAGAAGGAGACGTGAAACTTGTAAGCAATGCCACAGGCATAAATATTCAGAAAAGCAGTGGCCTTAGGCAGGTCATTGCACTGTCAGATACTACAGGTCCACGTTTAGGAGTAAGATGCCGGCTCTGGGCAGCTCATATCTCATGGAGCTGAAAGAATGGAGAATAAATTAATAGATAATAATTGCTACACCCCACAGACTTTGTGTCATTCTTCTCTTACCTACTACTGCCCCACTCTAGAGAGTGCAGTTCCACAAATGATCACAAAGGTGTGTTTCTTCAAATGTGTATTAAAAAATGAGAGCTGAAACAAAGCTGTCCAGATAGCTGGATGTGTGTGTACACAGCGTACTAAAACCTGAACATGCACCGTCTCAAAAAATAGGACGTCTCCCTTGGTAAGGAATCAGAAGAAATGGTGCATTGAGAACATAGCCATTGATATGGAAATCAGTTTACCTTATGGAGAAACATCTCATTGAAGTAGCTCCTAATTTTTCACCCAGCCCAACTGAATTGCTTTCCATGCCAATAGAGAAACTGATGGGATACGAGTGCTGCCTGGGGATAGCTCTGAGGCGTGTTGTACCCTTAGCGTTCGGGAGTCTCCATCAGTGGATGCAGACATTGTTTGACACTCCTGTCTACTGAGTGCATGTCTACCACGTGCTCCATGTCCCTGTGCCACCAACCCACTAACCCTGCCAAAGCTCAACAGCGAGCAAGTGCTTACTGCTCTTTGGTAAAGCTAAAATGGCACGGAGCTGGGCAGGGGGGCACAAAGCAGGGCGAGGAGGCAATGTACTTACAGCAGAGAGAGAAACCAGCTATAGTACAGTGAGGAGGAGCAATTCAGGAAGTATTACCAAGCTGCTCTTACCCATAATTGGACACCCAGACTGGCACATAAACACACATTTATGTTTCTTGAGATGATGTGATTGCGTGATTATCTGAATACAGGATACAGACATCCTAAGAGCTTGAAAAAAGGGTTCCAAATACGAACTATCTAGAAATACTTCTATTTTTTTTTTAAATAAATCTGTTTTGCCTCACCTCCTTTCAAAAACTCTGGTTACCAGAAAGGAGCAAAGTAAGTTTAATGAACAGAGAAAAGGGGAAACATAACCCCCATTTTTAAGAAGGGAAAAAAGGAAGACCCAGGGAACTACGGGCCAGTCAGTCTCACCTCTGTGCCCAGCAAGATCATGGAGCAGATCCTCCTGGAAACTACTCTAAGGCACATGGAAAATGAGGAGGTGATTGGTGACAGCCAACATGGCTTCACAAAGGGCAAATCATGCCTGACAAATTTGGTGGCCTTCTATGATGGAGTTACAGCGTTGGTGGATAACGGAAGAACAACTGACATCATCTACCTTGACTTATACAAAGCATTTGACACTGTCCTGCGCGACATCCTTGTTTCTAAACTGGAGAGACGTGGATTTGACAGATGGACCACTTGGTGGACAAGGAATTGGCTGGATGGCTGCACTCAAAGAGTCACAGCCAACAGCTTGATGTCTGAGTGGAGAGCAGTGATGAGTGGCATTCCTCAGGGGTTGGTATTGGGACCAGCGCTGTTTAACATCTTTGTCGGCGACATAGACAGTGGGATTGAGTGCACCCTCAGCAAGTTTGCTGACGACACCAAGCTGTGTGGTGCAGTCAACACACTGGAGCGAAGGGATGCCATCCAGAAGGACCATGACAGGGTTGAGAGGTGGGCCTGTGCAAACCTCATGAAGTTCAGCAAGGCCAAGTGCAAGGTCCTGCACGTGGGTCGGGGCAATCCCAAGCACAAATACAGGCTGGGCGATGAGTGGACTGTGAACAGCCCTGCAGAGGAGGACTTGGTGGTATTAGCGGATGAAAAACTGAATATGAGCTAGCAATGTGCGCTCACAACCCAGAAAGCTGATCGCGTCCTGGGCTGCATCAAAAGAAGCGTGGACAGTGGGTCAAGGGAGGTGATTCTCACCTTCTACTCTGATGAGACCCCACCTGGAGTACTGCGTCCAGCTCTGGGCCCCCCCCGACATAAGACAGACATGGACCTGCTCGAGCAGGTCCAGAAGAGCACCACAAAGACGATCAGAGGGCTGGAGCACCTCCCCTATGAGGATAGGCTGAGAGAGCTGAGGTTGTTTAGCCTGGAGAAGAGAAAGCTCTGGAGAGACCTTATAGCAGCCTTCAAGTACTTAAAGGAGGCCTACAGGAAAGGTGGGGAGGGACTCTTTTACAGTGCGTGTAGTGATAGGATGACAGGTAATGGTTTTAAACTGAAAAAGGGTAGATTTAGATGAGACGTAAGGAAGAAGCTCTTCACTGTGAGGGTCATGAGGCACTGGAACAGGTTGCCCAGAGAAACTCTGGATGGTCCATCACTGGAAGTGTTCAAGGCCAGGTAGGATGGGGCTTTGAGGGACCTGGCTTAGTGGAAGGTGTCCCTGCCTGTGGCAGGGGGGTTGGAACTAGATGATCTTTAAGGTCACTTCCAACCCAAACCATTCTATGACTCTCTAACAGCAACCTCACTAACAGCAGACACCGCTGTGGTCATGGCCATGACTGGGTCACCTCTTGCTCAGAGTAGCAATCCTTCCTTCTGGAAAACAAGTTTTTATCCGGCATTTTAAAAATAGGCTGCTTCAAAGAGGAAGGGAATCAAATGCTGCATCCATTAGGGATGAGTAGTAAGTGAGCAAAGGCAGCAGGGAGGGATTCTTCTTTCAGTGCGCAGCTATCTGGCAGGAATACATACCCAAGATGCGGGTTACTCTCTCCTCAGCAGAGCAGTGAATCCAGGCCAGGCCTCCTGCATCCTGGATAAGTTTTCTAACCACTCAACTGGCAGATAAAAGGGCTGTCATCTCCTTCTCTGCCTTTCTGACAGTCTGGCCCTGCATGGCTTTTGTGTTTTGCTTTTTCTCTTTTTTCCCCCCTCCCTAGAATTGCCTGATTTGATACAAACCACAGTATTTTCTATGTTTCATATTGTTAAGCAAACTAGAAAAAGAAATACTTTTTGATTGAGATTGATTTTTTCTTTTTTTTTTTTTTTTTTCTTTTTTCTGCAAGACAGCCAAACCAAAAAGTCAATTGTTAGCACAGTCATAATAGGGACAGCAGTCTGCACTCAGCATTGTGGGTTACAGAGCAGAGTGGGCCAATACCACATCCCAGAATTCAATTTCCATTTCCAAATTTGGTGAAAGAACAGATCCAAAATGATATGCAACCCTGGATCCATAGACCTCCAAAAATCCTATTGCCACTAAATTTGATCTCAGCTTTACAGCTCAGGTCCCAGTCTGGTGCATACCCACATTTGCTACATGAACTTTTGCTCCCTCCCCAACTTGATTAAGAGCAAAGAAAGTAACAGATGGATCCATGCTGTTCCTTTGTAGCCAGGAGATTAATGTTTGCATTGCATCAGACTACTCGCGTTCACACAAGGGAATACTGCTGTTGCCCCTGCAACTGGCACCTGCGCTCGCTTGGTCCAATCAGTGTCCGAGGCAGAAAGGCTATGTAAGGGAATGCAAACGGTGTTTTGGTTTGGTTTTAAATACACGAAATGTTTCGGAAGCATGACACGGTGTGAAAAATGGCCATGCCTTGAACAGCAAACTTTGCTGTACTTTGCCACTCCCTGATGGCAGCTCACGTCTCTGTTGTAGAGCCCTCTGCTAAAAGGCTGTCACGGAACGCGTCCTAAGGAAGGGCGTCAGTAAGCAAACTTGAGTGTTTTCTCCTGTGTGCTGAACCCATAGGTAATATCGACACGAAGACAGGATACGCGCCCAAACCGCACCAGCAACGCTGGAAGTCAGCTTCTGCCGCTCGTCAGCAAAAAGCAGCGATTCAGCCCAGCTCGGCTGTTAGCGCAGGTACCCCTCAGCCGCACCGCCTCGCTCCCAACGTGCCAGTTGCCCCAGGCAGCAGAGAGGAGCTGCATCTTCATCTTCTATGGTCGGGGTCTGGCAAAGCAGCGGCACAATATCAGTGGTGATGAAGAGACGGTTTTGTCTGTGGTATGGGGATTAGATGCTGTGGGTGCCAAGCTGCAGGAGCCTGGAAAGCCTCAGCCTCCAGCCCTCCTGCATCCAGGCTGAATAGGGCTTTGAGTAAGTTACAGCTTAAAAAGACCCTCAGACGAAAAAAAAAAAAATATATACATTTTTAATCAGAAAGTAGTGTTATTCCCTGTAACTTTCCCCGATTCACCCAACAGTTAGCTCTTCCTTTTCCCCTGCGCAACAGCCGCTGTTTTTCCCTGGGTATTCTGGCAGGGTTTTGTCCCCTGTCCCGGAGCTCCGAGCGATTACAGAAAAGGGACACGTCTTCGGAGAACCCTCAGCCTGGCAGAGCCACGCCGGTCGGTGGCACCGGCCCTGGGAGGCTGGGCACCAGGGGTGAGAGCGGGGAGAGCAGCGGGCGGGCGCGGGGGCCGAGGGTGGGCAGCGCTTGAAGGAGAGCCCGCCACAAACTACGGGCACTTGTTTTAGCTTCTCGCTGGGAAAGAGGATGGACTTTACATGATTTACTGTGCGATTTGTGAATTTTAATAACCGCTACCATTTATCAGGACATCTATCATACCGTATCTTTTGCAGCTGTTGAAAAACAATATTGGTGCTTTCAAAGCAGTTTCATCATAGATTCGAAAAAGGCTAAAGCAAAATTGAAAAACAAAAAGCAGCCATATGCCTACTTGACCTAGGATACATAAACCTGTTGTTCAATCCAGAGGAGGGATTACAGCATTACTTTTTAGTAAGTTGCTTTTCATATGGAAATTTCTTTTCACAGTAAAGCTCTGTATTTAATGGCATCAACATAAAAAACATCCCTATTTTTAGTTCCCCGATCATGGACATATAGATTTTTATAGTGTCTGCAAGCATACATTAACGTTAATTTCCCCATTCTCCTTTGTACTTTGTTAATGTCACAATCTGCTGTAAAACCTTGCCAAGTTTCTTAACTGTCATGTTAATTCCGAGACCTAGTCTGCACTCTCTGACATTTCAGGACAGAACATGGCAGTAAAAATAGATTAAAAACAGCTTATAAGTATTATAAAATCTAGAACTTTACAGATGGTGGAATTATATCTGCTGAATGGAAATTTTAGCAACTCAGAACACAATAATATTAGAATAGCCTATTGATTTCTAAGACAAATATTTTCAGAAGTAACGTAATGGTATCTGAATAGTGGGCAAAACCCACAAAAATGTAGGAAAGTTGGGTGGATTTTTTCTTCTTTTTTTTTAAAGCATCACTGTGAATGTGCATATCATGTTGGTGCTAGTATTAAGTTTCAAAGCTTTTCTGTACCATATAAATAAAGGACATAATAAGATCTTGATTTTATTCATGGTTAGTTCAAAGTTCACGCAAATTATTTCACACAGGGGATTTGTCTGAGGGTTTTGGCATTATAGAAATGCATTAATGTACTTTAGATATTAAATGACAATGCCACATGGTAAGAAATTTGCACGAATGAACAGGAAATTAGACACTGTTTCTTTTTTTTTTTTAACTGATTGCTAAAGAATGCGCTGTTTAAACACATACTATCCATTTCAAAGGGAAGCTTTTGCTGATTTCAGGAAGTTTAAAATCAGCTAATCAGAAAGTAATACAAAGTTAGAGTTAAATATTTTTTTAAAGGAAACTGTTTCTTTAAAAAAATCCTTTCCCCTTTTCTTTAAGGAGTACTTATTATTTCCATCATCCTTGTTGAGTTGTTGATGAATAGCTCACATCGTTTGCCAAGCTCCACCCTCTGTCTTTTTTCTAAACCCTTTACTCATTATTTGCTCAGTCTTTTTCCCACAGCCTAGACAGCCTGTCAAGGCAGCTTAAATAAAACACTGTATTAACATTAGGAAATGGCATTCAGTTCCCAATTGATCTCCTAATACTTTATGTTGAAATGATAATTGGTACAGTCTTCATTGAAAAAAAAGAGAGAAAAACTACTTTTCAGTCACCACAAGGTATTATCTTAGCTGATGTATTCACAACCAAACAGATACATTTTTAAAATCTCCCCATCTGCTGGAGACTGCAGTTCACAATTCTTTTCAGCTGACATAATCCAGATTGATTCGTTCAGCAGATAAAATTCAGGCCACTTCTGCCCTTTATAGGAGCAACATAATACCAGTCTTTATTCAGTAACAATGTAACATAATGGGATCGGAATGTGCAAAATGACTGTTCTTAAATTACTGTGACACACAAGGGTCCAACACAAGCTGTGGTTTAATGTAAAAAATCATTAGGCACAGATTACTAAAGTGGTCCTGCATTAACAAGGTCAAACCAAGACTGTTTATGATATTTGTCAGGAGGGAAAAAAAAAAATAAAAATGTTTCCTAATATCTAGATTATGAATGCATTTTTAAGAGAGGGGGAAAAACTGCAGTCTTTTGGTTTGGTTTTTTTTGTTTTGGTTTTTTTTTTTTTTTTCCCATGAAGAAAGTGCTGTTTATTCAATAATGAGTGCAACAGTTAAGGATTCTATAAAGACCTTTTCCGCAGAGCCAAGTTAATCTATTACACACTGAAGCACACACACAAAAAATCTAAATATCAAAAGGTTGTCAAGAGAGTTGCCAGAAACGAATATTTTGGTGCACTGCTATATCAAACAAATTTTGACGACCGTCAGATTATTATTAACCCATTACAGCTCTTTTCTTTTGATATAGCCAGACACCATTAGAAGGAATTTAGCAAGTTTCCACACCGCTGCAGGGGTTTTGCATCTATGTAAATCATTGTTACTTAACAATATGTCCCTCATATGCTATCTGCACAAAAAAGTCAAAGCGAAGAGACACAGTCAATTTCATCCTTAATGGACGGGTCCTTGCACCTCGAGAGTCTAATGACCATTCTTCAGATCACATAATATATAGATTTTCTTTGTACAGTTATTTCTTCCTACCTGATAAAATCTAAAATTTAATAAGTCTTACTTAAGAAATCCATTATATCATCACACATGGAAATAAAGGAATAAGCAAACAACTATTTCCCAATCTATGAAAAAATCTGCTGGTGTTTTCCTCTTGCCCTTGATTTGGAGGCTAACTGTATGCAAACGAAACCCAACATCACAGACAGGGGCTATGCTTGCTCATGCAAGTCAGCCAATTTCAGCTGTTGATGGAAGCTAACCCAGAAGTATTGTAGCTCAGCTCCTGGGAGGAAAGGTGGTACTTTAAAAAAAAAAAAAAAAAGGCACCATTTCTACCCTGTTTTGTATCTAGAGGTCCGGACCAGGTAGCTTTCACGGGAACGGAGGGGTTAAATTCCCCACATTCCACTTTCCCATTTTGACCTTGTAAACAGTGAAAGCAGAATTTTGCTGTCCCTTACCACTGTGCTAAACTACTAGAGCTGGGTAATTGTTGAAAGCGGTTGCTTTAATTTAAGCTACTACTCATTTGTGATGAATGTACAAGCAACGAGTGTATTTTAAACACATGTTCACGGAAAGTGAGACTTCCCTATTTGCATGCCACATCCTCCTGTGCCCATTTCATCAACTGACAGAAACAGCCTTAAGAAACCTAGCTAACAGCTAGCAGACTCTAAGGAGAGCTGAAGAGGAATGCATCCATTTTGAAATTCAGTACAAACAGATCTAGATTCTCCGTACAGGTGGGCAATGGTCACACCCTGGCCCTGCCAAGGGTGCTGGTGGGCAGCTGGCAGCAAGTACCGCGAGCAAGATTTCCACTGGCACGGCAGCAGGTGCCCAGCAGGACTACATCAAACTCAAAAAGTGCTCTCGTGAAATATTTTCATTTGAAGAATTCTCACAATTTGTGTCATTTTACGATAAAACACTGAAATATTTCCCAATCAACTCCACCCCAAGCAGTGTGAAAAATGAATATATGAAAGCTCGTAGCCAGACCATAAAATAAGCCATGTCCCTAATGTCTTCTGAATAACAAATATATTTAAATGACCTGTTCTGCTAAGGTGAACTTAATAATCACAAAAGATTGTAGTTTTTAAAAGTAATGAAAACTAACTGCATAACTCCAACAGTCTTGGAAACTCATTACATTCAAATATTTACATATTCTAGTGAACTTAGGATGTCAATTTTGACTGCACAAATCCAATAACTGAAACATATGGCCTTGAAACCTGCAATCAATATAAACCTTTTAGAGCCCAAGCTTCAAAAAGTTATATCAAATATATATTCGATGAGAAGAAGGTTAATTGAATAATTGATTACTCAGTTACAATTAAGTGCTCTTCAGATATCTTTGGGAAATACTGAGATATAATAGTGATAGATATTTATTTGTTTATCAGCTATCCCTGATTTATAGCTATCATTTATTTTTTATTTCCTAAGTCAATTTTTACATTTATATATTTTAACAATATAGTCCCCAGTGAGAATCAATATACAGGGTTTTTTCACCACAGGGCTATCAAAAGCTAGCTTAGAAATCTATATCTACCAATTCAGCCAATTTCAGTGCAGACTTCAGCCTGATAAACACCTTGCTAAAATATTCAGACTTTGTCTCCAGATGGCAGTTATGTAGGCAGAACATGCAATATTTGTAGCAATAAAGGTTAACCAATACTAACCGTGCTGATAAACTCTGAACTTAACAACAGTTAAGTGAAAAGACGGCCCTTGGAAAAAAAAAACCAAAGCGTGCTGTTTGCATGTTTTAACAAAGTACTATTTCTTATCAAAATACAAACATGTTCATGAAAGTCCCACCCCTACAGCAACAGCCAAGAGCATCTTTGGGATCTCTGGGGCATTTTAAAGGTGACTATACAATAAATCAGATAGAATTGGGTCTTCAGAGCTGTCTGCACAGAAAAATACTGTTAACTCTTTAGTAGTATTAATATCATTTAAAATTTATTTAGCAATAGCACCTGTGTTCTCAGTAAGGAGAACGTCGTTGTGTCACATACTGTGCATGTCTGTGCATACACACATTATTTATAGATAGATACATACTCATACAAGAGCCCCTGCATCTAGTGTCTGATGAGCTAAGTAAGATTTGTTAAAACATGCTGAACTCCTCCGAAGATGGTAAGATAAATTACAAAACCTCACTCCTCCTCCATTAGATGTGAAGGCTTTCAACTCTTTCCTGCATCTATCCCCAAGACATTAGGATATCTACTATAAAACTCTGCTTAAACATCCCCAGACACAAAGCCTCCTATCTTTTAGGGTATAGCTGTGCATTCACTTCAAAACTTGAAACCTTCTCTCACATCAATGGCAACTCTATACATGGTGTATAATAAAGGTACTAAGCTATTGAGGCAATATTTCAAATATTTTTGATTGGTGCCTCAGATTACAGTGTGTGATGATAAGGATGAGGAAAATAACTTCACATTCTCACCGAGCAATGAAATCTTATTTTTGTGAATGTTCTGTAATTACAGATGTCCACAGAGGGATGTGATTCACGGGAGATAACTAGCGTGAGGCATGAGGAAGACTGAAAAGAAATAAAAATTCACACTTTCCTTTTCTTAGTCTAAGTAGCTGCTACACCTAACCCTTGATATGCTCAAACCCTCGTATGAATTAGCCTTTCCAAGAAAATGGGATTCCTATCAGATTAATCCAAACTTCAAATGACTCCACTGGATTCTCCCTTCACTCTCCCTCGGCCTAATAGCAGCAGTGCTAGATACAGGACGAGACACGCATGGGCCACAGAGCACTAAAATCTCATGAACTGTGCTCCCTGACCTTAAGTTAACACTTCTTGGATGAAATTCATCACTTAATGCTTTGTTCTTTTAATCTTCCACCCTACTGGAGTCTGAGCTAGGCAGAAGGGAACATACAACAGTACGGCTGAGAGCAGAATCTAGACTTCCGAGGATATTATTATTTAATATGAGCTTTCAAAACAGAACACTTCGACTCCACAGACACCAGGCATAACCCTCTTTACACATTGCACTTTATAGTATGTCAAGGGTGATGTACGCTTTATGTTGGGCCTCATAACAAAATGACAGGCGTTGCTGTCCATTGACAAAGCCACATGACAGCAAGGTGTCACAGACAGAGAGTGCAGATGTATTATCGCTCTACCACTTAGACAGGAATGACATCCTTTGAATCTCAAGAGACAATGTCGCGGGCGAACTAACCTTAGTGTGCCGGTTGTACGCTCAACAGTATTGACAGTCAACAATTCCACGTACATCCATTGTGAAAGAACACTGTGGTCTAAAGACAGCAGATTTCAGATTTCATAAGCGAGACAATGTTAACAGACAAAGGATCACTATGAACAATATACTTCAAAAAAGGAAGGTAATGTTCCATATTTATGTTCAATGCTTCAAAATGTACTCCAAAATTCTGTCTGGGTTTGGGTTTGTTTTTTGGGGGGTTTTTTTGAGATGTTCCATATTCACATCCTACACTACGGAGAGAATTATTCAGATAGACACACCATTAAAATTCTTTACAAAGGAATTTACCATATAAAATAAGAACATTTTATATTAATTAGTCCTGATTTGAAAGCCCATAAATTAGCTTTCTTTTGAGTATGACCAAAGATAGCATTATAAGCTAAGTCCTGGGGGACATCACAACACTAACATTACCTACCTACAATTCTGAAGCAGGGCACATACTTCCATAGCTCAATTCACTTATATACCCTACAATATTTTCCAGACTTTATGAAAGTTTATAGAACATTTAACAAAATCAGCACTATTTCTATAAAAATCTCAAAAAAAAAGAGAGGCAAACTCACTGCATTATACAGGTCGTGGCATGTTCATCACTACACAGATGTTATTCATAGTCACTGGTCCCACATAAGTAGGTCATTGGACCTACTTGCCCTTTTCAGTGATCCTAAAATATGGTGGCATACTTGAAAAGCCATCTAGAACTGTGGGGCTCTCATGATAAATCATCCCAGGATCACCTGCTAACTTGCATTTAGATTGAGAGAAATGACAGCTGAGTCCTATTAGTAGAGGTGGGGAACGGGGAGCAGGGGTCAAAGGGGTGATTAGCTCCCACCTTTCCTTGAAAGGGACTCCCTGTTTGCTGGCAGATTAAGGAAAGGTTGAGGTGGAGACAAACCCTGAAGCAAAAGTCTGGAAACAGCAGCACCCTTCTGTGAGAAGGGTGTTTGGGTTCATAAGAAAGCTGAAGCAGGAGAACAGGGGAGGTTGGGAGCTCACCCAGGAAGGAAGCTGAAAACTGACTTTTTTACAAAGCCAGGTGAAGAAATTCCTCATTCTCCTTTCTTCTGCACCAAGTCAAAGGGGGGGAGAGAAAGAAAAAACCAGAGAGGAAACACCACCCCCACCCCCCCAATCTTCTTGTGCTACACTGCTCCCTTCTAGGAGTCACGTCTACAGCCTACGGTACACACCCTCCATCGATGTCAACCAAGATATTAGTGTGTGGGACATCTACCTTAGGGCCGCATGCTCTTAAATTCAATGCTCTTGCTCCAGAGCACTATGGCAGAGAAACAGGTATCTGGGCATCACTGCTTTATGGGGCAGGAGCATAGTTAATGCTGGCTCTAATCACAGACTATGTGGTCTTGTCACGCTACGCTCTTAACTACATACAGCCCCTCTCACCTCTGATGTAATCCCTTGCCTTATACTTAATAAAACAGAAAAGGCTGGTTTAACTTTGTATGGGGGTGGGGAATATTTAAGGATGTTTTTTCTCCAGAACAAATCTCAGTGTCTCAAGATAGTAACAGAAAGTTGACCATTAGGTATCCAAGACTAACAAAAAAAAAAAAAAAAAGGGAATGAAAAAGAGGGAAAAGGGGAAAAAAGAAAAAAAGGGGGGAAAAAGAGTTAAGCCATCAAAACCTTTTCAACTGCATGAATTGTGTATGTTAAGAGGCCTGGAAACTGCTTTATGTGTTTCACCTCCTGCTGTGCAGTTTTTATGCTGACAGGACCAAAGATAGCTTTTCTACCTCATAATATCACAGGGAAAATTCTATATTAAACTAAGACATCTCTGATCGTATGCTAAAAGTGCACATGTAACATGCTCATGATAAGATCGTTTATCATTAGAGGCAAATTTAAAACATAGTTGTTTTGATTTGTTCCAGATTACAAAAAATCATCTATTTGTTGAACTAGTTCATATATGCCTTGAACTTTCAGTGTATAGGAGTTGCAAAGCACAAGGTGAAACTTGTCTGAAAACAGATTTAATTTGTTTGTGGTGAAAAATGCATGTGAACACATTTTATATGACTGCTACTCATACCTGGAGCATCAGCTCAGGCACATACTAGGAATTTTGTATTTGGCTTAAACACGTATTTGGCTTAAACGTGTTAAAAATCAACAATATTTTTTCTGAATCCGGGTACAGCATCCCCGGGTCAAGTGTACAGAGTGAAAAAAACCATCCCTGATTAACTGAATCACATGCTCCTGTGTAGAAAATGTTTAAATGAAACTGAGTGTGAACATCCAGTAAATATCATCAGATCAAAAGTAGCCTCTCCGTTATGGAGCTACCCAGTCCTTTCAACTCCAGAGAGGAAAGGCCTGGGACAAAAGCAGAGTGTTTTTCTAAACCTTTGTCTTCAGGAGATCTTCCTTCTGACACTGCAAATGTGGAGCTTTACGCTGTGTTGAGCGATATTCTACTATGTGCAAAGTAAAATCTTGCCCAATCTGATTTTGATTTTTCCATACTTTCCAAAGGCAAGCTAAATTTTAGTTTTCAGCGTCAAATAAATTAACTATTGTAACTCTGTCTGGACAAAAACATGCCGTAGGACATTATAAAAACGTTTCCTAAAATGGATGCGCTAAAAATCCATAAATGACTGAAAATAAAAATGACCCTTGAATTTCAAAACCTCAAATTTTTCGTAAGAAAACTATCTACCACAAGCGTGTTTCATATTTAAAATTGTACAAAACTAATCTCAAATATGAAAATGGAGACCCAGTCTTATTACTGCTGTCCTTTGCATCTTCTGCATAGATTATACCTCTCATCGTATCATTTTGCTACTGCTAAATATAACTGGACTCATTCTTCAATGGACCAGCATTTCCTAATGAAAAATAAAGACATTTTAATTTAAAAGTAAAGAGAAAGAAATGCCCTACAAATATTCCATGCAACAGAGGGACTCTATGAAATAATGAATTTCTCTCTCTCGTTAGGAATGACCATGTATAACGGATTCACGGCTCTGCTTTGCTTCAGCACTTAGCATCTTGCAGGTTATCCCCGACTCATGAAAATAAAATTTTTGGATTCACTGCTTTAACGCATGAAAATTACCCCTCCCTGCACAAAGCCTGCAGTACGAGAAGCGAGCAGGATGGTGGGAGTGAAGGAATTTAACCTTTGAGTGCGCTGGAAGCCTGTGGAGCTGTTGTGGAGCTCCTCCATGGTACCACATCAGACCATTTTTTGTGGTCTGCGAAAGGCAAAAAAAGGGAAAAAATCTCTGAGGTCTGTCAGCAGGTCTCAGCTTCACTGGGCCGGCCGGAGCCCTCCTGCAAAACTGCCTCTGTGCCAGTGCCATCTCCATTTGTTATGGCGGGGTGGCCACGGGAGGAGGGAGCTCGACAAATCTTCATCCTTCTGGGTGAAGGAAGGCTGGCTGGTGGAACACCAGAGCTGGGAGGGAAAGGGGGACCCCCTTCCTATATGCATATATTCTATGCATGTATAATACTATCTGGAGAACCCCATACCTGATCTGCTAAGGACGCCAGCATCAAGCATATACACAGCCTAAAATACAGTCTAAGTTTCAGGCCCAGCACCATGCTGGCTCCCTGTTATACCTGTTCTTGCTACCACCACGAGTGGTGGTGCTGCAGCCAGCCCTGCGGCAGGGGTCTGCCGTTGGCAGGGCACAGACCGGTAACGAGAAGGCAGCTCCTACCCCTAAGTCTCTGCAAGATGCAAGACATCAGGCAGACAAGGGGAGAATTGGGAAAAAAATGGCTTCTGCTTATTAACGCCATTCTTAATTAGATATGCTCTTTTGGCAGCAGATCATTTTTTCTGATGATGTTTGTTTAGTATCATTCAGCTGGAGACCAAAATTCTCTTCCTTTATATTACCAATTTATGTTGGTAGAATAAAAGTAGTATAGTATATTGTCCAGTTTGAACACACATGTTCACCCTCCTCCCCCTTCTGCATGCTGAATGCTGCTTCTCAAGGAAGGCAAGGAGGAAGGTGACCATCCTTCTTTGTGCGATGAACTTCTTCCCTCCGTGCCGTTTTCCTTAGGGTGCCTTATTTTCCCCTGCGTTAGCACCAAATGTTCACTGCGTTCGCTGTAACTCAGACCCGCAGGTGGGAACTCAGAGACAGGCTGGTCAGTCTATTGCTCCTGTAAGAGGTGCAGCACAGAGATAGAGAGATGAAAAGCTTCATAGAGCTACCAACTATAATGTTCAGGGGCTTCTCCTAGCCTGAATGAGGCAGAAACCCTCCGAAGGTCAACGAAGTCCCCAGCCAGGTTTAACAGGAGCTTGAGCTGGTCAAACAGCTTCAGCAGATGGTTTAGGTTGTGGCAGGCTCCACTTTACGTCTTGTCTAAGTCCAAGAAGATCGTAAGAAGAGGGGAAAATTAAAGGTTAGCTCTAAGTATCAGGCAAGGACCTGGGATGGTTTTTTTCATGTAGTCTTAATGAGTTTTGCCATCCTATATCTACTGACATTTTAATAACTGCTAAACCCCAGAAAGTCTCCAGAGAAGGTGCGCTGATACTACGATGAGCATAATACAAATGCATAGACGGACAGACAGAAATTAATAATTTCTTCCTACTGATGTATGTGTATATATTCATATAATAATATAAAGCTTTCAGGGTATTTTACCCCTATTCAGCACAACAACATTTACTACTATCAGTCTAATCATAAATACAATTATTCTTGAGTACTCTATTACAAAAACCAATAAACTAGGCCTCAATAGAGATTCTGAAATTACTTAACTTTTCTTTAGAAAAATATTAAAACAGTATTATCACATCAATGAGAGGAAAAGACAGGAAGATAATAAAGTTATGTTAAACCTCCCTGTATTTACTCATGTGTGAAACAGTTATGTCTGGTCACATAATTGCAATGGTTCTGAGAAATATTTCATATTTTATAATGAACATTAAAAGAGTTTGTGGATCATTACTTTATATGAGTTCCAAAGTTATTACATAAAACCCAACAGGAATGGTTATAAATTATTTGATCCTCTAGTCTGGCCTTGGTAAACATAACATGAAGGCTGAACTATCTCAGCAGACAAGATTCATGATAAAAGGTAAAGTGCTTCTACAGTTAAAAAAAAGAAGAAAATACCAAGGTACTTGTAAGCAAGGCTCTTAACATTTTTTTTCTTCACTGTTTCAAAGAAATCCTTTTCTGCGATGAGCTTAAGCCATTACAAAGAAAAAAAAAGAAGAAGGAAAAAAAAAAAACTTTGTCTAGAACAAAACAAAACTTGCTCACAGGCATGTTTTATCATCTACCAGTTTGGCATTATCATAACCATGGCCCTAAAGTCACTGTCAAATTCTTGAACCTACAGCACAGTATGTATTTTAGACTCTATACTTAGCCATGAAATAATATCACAAGCAATTATTTGATTTTTCAGAAGGATCCTGAAGAGCATCTAACTGAAGTATGAAAAATAATAGTATACTAACAAAAATTACACACTTGACACAATTATGAAGAATTTTTGTCTTCCAACTACAATTGGCAGTAGCATTTTAATTAGTGAGTGATCATTTGCTCCAGAGATAAGTGTAATACTAAATGAATTCTGGTCCACTTCCCCCTCTTGGCTCATCTTTGTCTCCGGCTCCTGTGCTTTGTGTCAAAATACTTTGTGGATGTTTTTGTTTTGTTCTATAAATGTCTTCTAAGAATATTAATATGGAGAATTAATTCAGTTATGCACGCACAACGTTTAATAAGATTGGAAAACATGTTTAGATATTCTGGTCAATTTATAAAACAGATTTAATGCAGATCATATCTGAGGCTCAAATCCTGCAACTTTCTGCTCATGGGTGCCGTGTATTTGCATGTGCAAGAAAACCCTTTCCCTGGAAGAATTACTGGGGGATGCTTTTTGGCCCATGTAGACAGAAGCCTGGACTGGGTGACCACGATGGTCCATCCTGGCTTCCTGCTCTGCTGTAGGTTTCCAAGGCCATAGTTAGCGGGCCGGAGCTGAGGACCACTGATGTAAACAGAAAAGCCACCGCCGAGCTGGGAGGGCTCAGGACCCTGGCCGCACAGTACCTGCTGTAGGAGCGCAATGTCAGGTCTCACTAGCCACTTCTTCTAACTTTTCTTTTTTTCCTTTTTTTTTTTTTTCCTTTTTCTCTCCCTCCAGAGTTCCAGGAGTCGTATTGAAACACTAAACCACGCAGCCAAGGGCACTTAGCCTCCACAGTCTTTCATCAAAAAACACTTAGCTATAAAAATTTCCTGCCTTGCAAGTCATCTAGTTGTCTGATGCCAGGAGTGCCTGCTATGCCCTGGCACTGCTGGAAAAGCTGGCAGGGTGGGTCGGGGTCCCACCTGTGAGCATCTCCTGCCCCAGAGAGGTTAGATATTACTAGATTTTTATCAGATTTTATACGATGTCCTGTTCAACAAATGCCCCTTTGGAAAGTGAAAGTTGAGCATCCAAACCCACTCTGTACTTTAAACAGCTTACCACTATCACCGTCCAATTTATATTATTGATACTAGTTTTCTGTGTAATCAATCATTTTTTTAGTTCCTGTATCATACCTATTCACTGCTATAACTTTTTCCAAGCTGGAAATCCACCTGCTGCCCTCACTTTTGTCTCACTCTTGACGTTTTTTCTACACTTGAAGGCACTAGCTGTTTCTATTCATCAAATAAGTATGTAATTCATTAACTAAGAACTTCCTTGTTTCTCTTTGACTTTTCAGGAAATCTCAAGGAAGGAAGAGCCTCCGTAACGCCACCTGGAAATTCTTCCTGGTTGGCCAGGGAGCTCGTTTTCTGGATTTTTCAGGTGATACCCTGACTTTTAGCAGCACCTGTTTGCATTAAAAATATACAACTAGTGGTATCGACGGTGAAGGACCTGACAGAAGAGCCAACCTAAAGCGTGCCATAAACACTCGTAAGTTTGTGTGCCACTAACGCAGGGGTGGTGCAGAATGGGTGCAGCTTAAGAGAGAAAAGCAAGCAAAACTTCCAGGGCTGCTTTGGGGAAGGCAGAGGTTTGTCTGAAGTACATTGCTTTTTAAAGATAATCTATTCCTCTCCGGTTTTTTATCTGACAAACGTTTCTAAGCCATCTGTGTCGCATCCTCTAGGTGGTGCTGATACTGCACAGCTCCGGCTTCCCCGCACAATGAAAACATTAATTTGCTATGAGATAATTTTTGACGTAAATGTAAAATGGTGCCCATTCGAACTCAGTAATGAAGCATGGTGCATTTCTACAGCTCCTAATTTGACTAGTTAAATGACTCCATTACGTGTCTAACAGACAGAAGCAAATAATTTCTGGTCAGTTGACGCTCACTTATCCGTATCATTTTACCCTGAAAATAAAGTCTCTAATCTACAGTTTCTTTGTCTTAGTTTTTTTAAATATTATTAAAGCAAACATACTTAAATAAGAGAGATTAAACCAACACAAACTAACAATTAAGGCTACAATACAGAAATCAAGTTTATATAATGTGGGAGGATGGAGAAAAATTAAAATTAAATAATAAATTAAACGACTGCTTATGTCTGTTATTTGCACTGTGAGATTTGACAACATTACTATTTAGGAAAAGGAAAATATCTCTCTCAAATTCATTGACTTTGAAAACCACTTTAAATACTGCCTGCAAGTCTGCCTATAAAACTTCCCCGCGCAACTTTGAGAATGTTTGGAAAGACTCTTTACAGTACAGAGCAATAAAATAAAAATGTTGCCTTAATAAATATCAGGTGATGAAAAATTTTGCCCTGAGGAAAAAAAACGGTTAATGCTGAATCTTAATGTTCCTCATCTAAATGCTTTTTTTCTTCCTGCTAAAAACAAGTTTAGAATTAAAGCATATCACTTTACACATATTGCATGCATATTAGCAAGACACAGCTGCTTATGCCCTACTCTTAAGAGCCATATGATTAAGTTATGGGATATCAGATAATCCAAAGTCCCTTTCTATTGGTCACCTTTTGCAGACAAAGGCTTTTTAGTTTTAAGTCCATTTAATGACAGAATGTCCAATTCTATAAATGTGTGAGTAATTCCAGTGGAACACCTGTGGCTCTCTCTGCTAGAATATAGAAGGAAAGATATAAAATGTCATTACAGTAACATTCAGTGTCTGACTTTAGCAAAAAATATTCGCAATCAAGGCTGCCACTCCATCCCTGATGTATTCCATCATACTCGGGTTTCCATGGTCTCGGAGAAGTAAGTGTGAGCTTACATACCATATGTGGTACCAGCCTTCATCACAGTGGGGTGAGCTAAGGACAGAGCAGCAGTTTTCTGGTTGAAGTCACGGGTCCTGTGGGCTCATTTCCATGATGGTTTGTGGGGACAGAGGCATGTGACTCTCAGCATTATTAGCAAGGGAAAAGTGTTCACGCTACTCCTAAAAAAAGCCAGACACCTCCCCCCCCCCCCCCCCCCAACCTGTACTTAACCTTATTTTCATAGCTTTTTTCCTCCTGTCATTTAATTACATCTTTTTGTTGTTTTTTCCCCCCCCCCAAAGTTTTAAACACTATTTGAGCAGTTTTTGTATGAGTACAAGTTTCCTAATGACAGGGAAGAGGGACAAACAGATTATTGGTGCACCTGGTGCAGCGTCCAGGAAACCTGAGTTTTCTATTGATGTTGTTTTTGCAACCATGACAGTGGAAATGTTATGACCCAAATCTAACCATGGAGAGTTACATTAAAATTAATGGGCTTCTTCATAGTAGCCATTCTTCAAACAGAAGAAGCGTTCAAGGAGTTAGAGTTGGATTTACAACTAAAATATAAAGTTCAATATTGATGTTCAATTTCAGCAGGGTTAATTTTTGAGAGCATGCTTAAAGTGTCAGTGAATTGCAGGCTCGCTGCTGCTCTCGAGGAAGGCAATGGCAAAACTCCCAGCTGACTTCAATGAGAGGAGGAGCAGACCCTGAATGGAATAAAGGAGCGGAGGAAACAACTCCATACGGAAATGGCAACTGTTCAAAGATGAGTTCATATCAGCAGAAAATACACGTGCGGCCTGACAAAAATACATGAAGGGTCAAAGAAGCAATCTCGGTCTTCGGGAATCCAAACCAGCAAGCAGAAGATCTCAGACTGAGGAGAAAGGATGGTCTGGGCACAGGACAATGCCCTCCGCCTCTGAACATCAAGCGTGGTTTCTTGGTTTATCAAGGACTGGGATGCACATGGAGGAGCTGGCATGAGGCCACCCAACACCACATGCAAGCAAACCAACCAACTGGGGCACCAAGCAGGATATCTGCGGCCACAGCGGCTGCAAACACCAATGCATGGAGCCACTGCTAAGGATGAGAAAGATGAATAAATGAAATGAAGGTGAAGCTGTGAAAATGCACTTCTTCAAGTAGCTAAAGTCCAAAACAAGCTGCTGAAGATGGGATGCCTGCCAGAATTTGGAAGGAAGAGGCAGAAGGAAGCGGACACTTCAGCAAATATCTGTGGAACATCTTTGGAAGCAGGGGAGGTGCCCATAGATGGGAGGACTAATGTAACACCTATATATAACAGCAGCTCTAGGGAAGATCAAGGAAATTAAACACCAGTCAGCCTGATTTCAGCAGTGGGAAAGATATTGGAAACACTAATCAGGGACAAAATAGGGAAAGTTATGATTTAATTAAAGATATTCAGCATGGATTCACAAAAGGGAGATCATACGTAACAAAACTAATAGAATATTTGGAAAAAAATAACCCCCCCAAAAGCCTCAAAAAGAATTGAAGGAAGCCATGAACATGATTTACGTGGGCTCCGTGAAAGGCAATGCCATACGATCCCCTAACAGGCTACAATGTTGTAAGTTCTGACGAGAGGGTGAGCTAAATAATGCATAACGAACCGGATAGTGTGTGAGGGCACAGCGCTCTGCATGCTAACATCAAGAGAGAAGAGTGATGGGAGGCGATATCTGGCCTGTCCCAAAGATCACTAGAGAAGCTGATTTTATTCCGCTTCTATTTCAATGGCACGCAGAAACAGGATGAAATTTATTCAAAGTAGAAAATGGAGGAGAGTCCGCAGCCAATATGAATGAAGGAACAATATATAAATAAAAAAAAAATCCAGCCTGCCTTCTAGTGAGCAGGGAAAGTGATGGGATGCGATTCAATAAAGAAAAAATGTCAAGTAACATTGTGGTAAGAACAAAAGGCAGGCGCCACTCGCCATTCTCCTTAGCAGAGACGAAAGGGGCAGAAGCACGGTGAATAGTTAGAAATTAGACTCTAAAAATCTTAAGCCTAGGACCTAATGTCAGCATAAAAAGAAGCAGAGATATTTCTGGACTTTCCAAACTGAGGCACTGACTAAACTGTGCGAAATCATTCCTGCAGCATATAACAGGATAACGATGAAATGTTTGGAAGACTGTACCCTAACTTTGGCTATCTTTATCATTAGATGTATACAGAACATCCAAAAAGCCAAGTGACAAAATTATCCCAATGAGTCAAAACAAAACCAGACCAGTATTCTTTAAAAGCCAAGGTAGGGAATACACGACTGCCAAAGTAGCCTCAAGTGACAGCCGTATCTAACAAGTGGACACGAGCTGAAACTAAGGGAAAGCAGGCACTAGTGGAATTTAAGTGGAATTTCTTTACACTGAGATGATAGTCAATGTCTCGTGCAACCCAGGACATCAATAGCAACCTGTGAAAAAATATTATACCGTGACTCCTTCAGAGGAAAAGACAAGCAGTGAAATGATGTCCCTTGCTTTTCATCCTTTAAAACTATGTGAGCCGCTATTCAAGTGAAATATTAAAATAAAGACTCTTACATTTGTCTCATGGGCCAGGTAAGTAGTGTAAACTGGCACAACTCTGCAAATTTTCATCCAAGTAACATGTGAAAGCAAGTAATTGAGAGGTGCCAGAGGATGCACAAAGGGCCACCCCGTGCCTTCGGCCTGCTGGGGAGCCCCACTGCCTGGCTGCCTCTGCAGATCTGCAATCCCACCTAACTCACTTAATCTGCTTTGGTGGTTTTTTATTATTTTCCAAGCAAAAATACATCACAAAAATGGGACTTAAGGGAATACTCTTGATGACGTTGTTTCCCACATAGCAGGTCTTATGAACCCGGCATGAAGTTAGTAGAAACCTGAGGCTGGAAATTCTGTTGCTCAAACTATCACAGAAACAAATGGGATTTACATGCAACAGTACAGCCACGGTACAAGTGATAGACTGGTATCTACAGCTGTCTGGAATTGATAGCACAGCCTTTATTGCCTATACTGGAATGCATTTTTATTCTTGAATGTTTTCAGGAAAACAGCACCAGTCCAATAGCACGGGGCCCGCTGCAGAGGAGATCCCATACAGTTGCATTTCAGTGGCCCTTCTTAGGGCTTAAGGATTTCAAGCAGGGAGCGATACCTTGCAGAGAAACATTTCCGTTGGGACCTTCTGGAAGATGATGCAGGCAGACGAGCAGGGCTTGCCTTCCAGATGGGGCCAGGAGGCGGGAGGGGAGGGTGGAAAACAAGCCGGGGAGAGATGCAACAACATGGGGTTCAGGGGAGATATTTAAAAAAACCCACAGACCAAAATACCGTAACTCCCCCCAAAATACCAACAAAAAATATAACAGACAAACAAAAACCCAATCAGAACAAGAAAGACCAACCACAAAACCCCCACACTCTCAATGCTACACATTTTCAGATTTGCTTACAATCAAAACCTCCCTCAAGTCTGTGGATAGTTTCTCACAGATTTCAAACAGGCACTGGGCCCATTCTTACTCTTTCAGTTACAGTACAAAAACACCCTAAAACTGGCCATGAGTCTTGGCACGATGCACAGACTTTGCTAGCTGTTATTTTCAGCTATGGGGTCCTGCACGTGCACAAAGTGTACAGACAAGTCCAGTGAGCTGCAGCTAAACCGCCCTTGCTTTGGGAAGAAACCTATCTCCACGTAACTCGGGCACATACGTTCAGGGTATAGCCTTAAAAACAACACTCTTGTAGAGGAAGCCCCAAGACACCCAACGACAATGTCAACCTCTGCAAGCACGGCAAAAGAAATACTAGAAATACATAGATCGCAAGACTAAGAGGTGGATCAATAGTGAGGAAAGAGAGGGTGAAGGAGGAAGGCAGAGGTAAGATTGCGGCACTCGAGCAGCAGGACGAGGGCTCTGTGCTGCAGGTGCTGTGTCCCCGGCTGCCCCGTGCCCCTTCCTCCCTCCCTCGTGGCTTGGGAAGTCATCTTCTAATCCTAACCGGGGACACACGCTATGTCTTTCCCATTCTGCACGTAAACGTCACCATCGTGCTACTTCGTGCTGGGACACAGGTAGATTCAGAGGCTCTTGCAGGGAGGAGAGGGAAGGTGGGGGCCCCGCTGCCTGCCAGCACGCTCCGTTACGGTACCCAAAAACCAGGAGGGGGGTTGGTTTGGGTAACGCACGGCATAGGTGTATTTTGTTCAGAGCAAAGCAGGCACCTCCTCAAAATCTACAGTCCCACCGCCCATCCAGAAAAAGATGATCATGAAGATACCAGCTATGGGAACTCATATAAATAGCACTAAACTTTAATTTACAACAGAGCGTAGCACAGCGCCCCTTAATTACAACCAGACCCGGGAATGCAAGGTGTCTAGAATGAAAACAAAGGGTTAAAATACCTGTCTGGATTTTTTCTTGAAAATCAGTCATTGAGAATCATCTGTCAGTAAGACAAAATTAATTACTACATGTAAAATTGAAAAAAAAAAAAACAACATAAATTTAAATATTGCATAATAGTACAAAAATGTTCATAAAATCCTATTGTTAATGATGCATGTTCACCTTTCTAATACTCAAACTAGCCAAGATTATTATACCCAATTTGCAATAATCAAAAAGGAGAGGAAAAGAAAGGACTTTTTTTTTTTTTTTTTTTTAATTATTTTATCTGACTTTAAAAGCTTTGGAAAAAGCCTTCCACAGATTACAGTAACTTGCAAAATTCAGTCATGTTTTTGAATACTTTTAGAGGGCTGGTGCTGAAGAAATTGCTGAAGTTTAAACATTAGACATTTTATGCTTAACAAAGCTAGTAAATAGAAGCTTTAACCACTTCATTCGCTCAAATCAGGGAAATTATTGCACTTTTGCAAGTATTTTACTAATTTATGCATGGTTAGTTTTACTTATACATTAAATCAATTACTGGTAATATATTAAATATGTTTTTAAGTTTAACATGCAAATGTAGTTCTGTACTGGAGCTTTAAGGCCTTTTTTGGAGAAGGTTGTACATGTTTACATTAAAAGGGCTTTCAAAATTTGGCAGCGTATATACGCACAAGTTCCCTGGAGCAGAGGCACAAACATCCCGCACACCCCAGGGCAGCGCCTGGATGCCGCAGGAACCAAAGGCAAGAGTCCGGGGAACCACCTCCCACCTCCAAAAAGAGATTAAAAAAAAAAAAAAATCCTAGCCAGCATACTATGTGGAGTGCTGCCTCCAGCTGGGATAATTCTTAAATTAATAATAATAATAATAATTTTAAAAATGCAGCATCCTGCTCTAATCGAGGCGTGGCATTTACATCATCTCCTCCAACGTTGCTTCTTTTAGCCATTTTCAACACACAGCCCTGCACCTCTCCACGAGGGCAGCGGTTTGGTTACGAGGGATAAGACACAAGCCCAGCCGCGACTCCAGCCTTGCACTCGCGTGGTCTGACAAACACTGATCGACGCTGTCCCGTTTGGTTCCCCCCTTCTGAAGGCAGGACAGTTTATGGCCAAGTCCCTGTCCCTTTTCCCCACACCATCAGCATGCAGTGCTGCATCTGACCTGCCTGAGCTTTCCCACTCTGCACCAGAACGGGGATACAGGCTGGCGCAGTGATGGTGAGACTGGGATGCTCAGGGAGGACCACCTCATACCAGCTCTCAAAACCAGTCCTTGCAATATTTAGCCCAAATACCAAAAGCTAACAGGATTTCAAGGAGTAAATTCAGCAGAAGCTGGCTACATTCATCCCTGTGAGATGCTGCTGGGTGCTTCATGTGAGAGACTGAGCAGCCTTTTTATTGTGGTTCTATGCAAAGAGGGGGTCCTTGGCATTGTGCAGTGCAAGTCTCACAGATATCTGCCTCAAGAATAACTCCATCAGAACCCTGGATACAAAAAGCTCTTACTGGTAGATAAACAGGTATAAAAAGAAAAAAAAATAAAAAAATTGAAGAAATAATGAAATTAGTAAAAAGCTTTTTTAAAAATCATCAAAGCTTACAAAAACACTAAATACTCCCCTCTACCCAGACGACATCCTCCAGCTGACTCACAGACTGCCACTGGTTACTGCCCTGGCCAAAACCAGGTATCATCAAAGCATGGAGCCTTATAGCTAGAAAAGCAAGGCATGGGCAGATCATCTGCTGTGACAAACATACCCAGCACGAAGGTCTTCCCTGAGGGTGCAACACCTCCACGTCTCCTCCCATAAAACTTCCAACAAAAAAAAAAAGAAAAAAAGAGGAAAATCTTGCAAAACAACTGCTAAGGCTATGGAGTCAAAAGAAGTCCTATGTTAACAGGGTAGAAAGGTGGGGATGCTCACACAGCAGGGCAGTTTTGAGGAGGCTGCTCCTCCCAGCTGGACCAGCACCAACGATGCAGCAAGGATCGGTCTGCTGGTGCTGCCCCAAAAGCCAGTAGGCAAATCACTAGTTCCTTCTCGGACCCAGTTTCCTTGAGCAAGAAAGCTGAGACTGCAAACTACCACTAAGAATTGGACGGGAAAGTGTCTTTTGTTGAAGACATGAAGTGGGGGGAGGGGAATAAAAAAGCAGCAGAAAATGGGAACTGGTTGCCAAACTGGAAAAATCAATTATTCTACTGAACAACAGTAGTGACAAATATAGCTGCCTCTACTCCCTCCTCCTCCTCCTCCATTGAACAAATTGTTAAAAGAACCAACAATCTGTTGAACGACAACCCCCAGTATGGTGTCATCATTTTAAAAGTGAACACAGAAAAGGTCTTGTTAAAAAGGAGGCACAAAGCTCCAGACACAATTTTGGATTCACCCTCAGTGAATCCCCACGTTCGTTTTGTTGAGTTTAAAGCAGGCATTCTGAACTGGGTGTTTGATCATATCAATGCAAATAAATGCTTGAAAAGCACCCAAAACAGCCCAGATCATGACGATAGTGTTTGGACTCGTTCCATCTAAGAGCAAATTCCCACAGTCACTTAGCCCCCAACCTAAGATCTTCTTTGCTTGGCTTTTTTTTTTTTTAAAAAAAAAACCATATACCAGCATTGTCTTTGGTCCAATTATTGCACTTTTAAATGCAAAATGAGGTTTCAAAACCAGCTGATAAATGTTTCTCTTCAAGCAGGATGAAAAAAACCCTGGTGGTGACACACTGGCTTGGCAGTGTTGCGGAGCAAGGTCCTGCGGGTTTCTTTAGAAGAACTGCTCTCACATTAGCAGCGGACAAAGGAAAATGGTGGGAATTTTTTCTTCCATGCCACGTTGGTGATGAGGGTAATGTTAAATGAAATGAGAGGTGTCCGTAAGGCGAGTGCTCGTGCAGGATGGGTGCTGGGAGCAGAGTACCCGCGGGGCAGCGGCATGGCTGGGGACCCATGGGCACATGGACCTCATGTGCTGCAGCAGCAGGGCCCATCCCTTCTCATTTCTTTAAAGAGATTTTACATCTTTACTGTTAAAGTGGTGATCTCGTAAAGGTAAAGGATGCAATACCAAGAGGTAACAAGTATTGGTGAGATAAACCAGAGCAGTGATGTGCCACGCCAGGAGAAGACCATGGCCAACACACCATTACAACAATCACTGGTTTGGCCATCTCAGGCGACCAAGTTATGATTTTTTTTAACATTTCCAGCCTGTGGCAGGTGGTTCACGCATCTCTGCTAATAAAACAGGATCTCATGGCAAGCTTCAAAGCTGTCTTTACACTTGTACTCTCAGGCACTTACTACAAGGAATGTACCCATGCCAATAGGCTTTCATTGCCAAACTGATAAAATTAATAATGATGGACACCATTTTTTCTTTCTTTTCCTTGTTAGATGAATACATTAAAAAAAACACGCTAAAAACCTAAGAATCTTAATAGCTGTTGAGCATTCAGCAGATGGTACCATCTAGACCCATCTAATTTGAGGCCAAGCAGTCTAAATCCCAGTTGTAGACAAGAAATAAAATTTAATAGTGATAAATAGGGGGCAAGAGCAATGACTTGAGAAAACCAAGGGGATCATCCATTCCTTCCGCCTGGAAAATAAAGGGCAGTTACTATACTTAGTGGCAGGAGATTTGACCAATGTGACGACAAATAACCGAACTTGATTCTGATCTAATCTGCAAAAGTGCCATTTCAGGAGTCATGTCTGATTTATGGAGGGGTAAAGGGATCCAAGACAGGCTTAATTCTACTTTCGCTCTACAAGTAATACCTTTAAAACACTAAACCTTGGAAATGAAACCAGTTTTTTACCCTAATATGCCATGGCTGAACCTTCCACAGAAACTGCTATTTTCTGTTAATGTTTCTAAAGCTATTTTTTAATTCTTTCTAATGGGGAGAGTTACTTTTCAGAGAGGAAAGAACAGCAAAGGTGAAAAAAGAGAATGATTTCTGAGTACAAAGTGCAATGAAAGACTGTATATGCTTTTCATGTAAGCATACATTATGCCTTCCATATTGTTTAAACTTGCTCATCACTGAACTACTCTACATGTAACTAAATTACAAATGGCTCAATGCTAACAAAACATAGCAAATTAAGACAGAATCAGGTCAGACTTCTGTTTGAATTATCTAGCCGAGTCTCTAACCTGGCGCAGTATTTGGCCACAGTCAAAAATACACTAAATACACACAAGCATATATATACACATACGTGTATGTATGTCTATGAGTGTGTGAACAAATGCATTAAAAAAAAAAAAGAAAAAAAAAGTGCAGGAGATGCAATCTGCATGCCTGCATGCCACATTATATTGCCAAGGGATGAGGGGAGGAAATAGGACACATTCAGATCAAGACTCCTTAATTGTGGGTACAATCTGACCCACAAAAAACCATTGAGATGCAAGATGAAGCATTTGCATCTTTGGATACTTGATTTGATCCTGCCGTCAGGTAGACAGACATCAGCTTAAATACTCAGAGACTGTGTGAAATTATAGACAGAAATCCTAGGTTCGCAGTAAAAAACGCTAAAGGCAGTGATCAGCCTAAAAGGTTCATTGGTAGGAGAAGGTAGTAATACTGCACATTAATGAAAGCCTGGACCTATCACCTGCTGTAATAATTATCATGCTAATGTGGGGGGTTGCCTCAGTTTGTGATTTTTGGCATTACCATTACTACCAGAAACTGCAAATTCAAACACTGTATGTGGAACATAAATTACAAGATTCTCACCTTAATGCTGTGCAGAAGAAAGAAATTATGTTTGTTTGGGTTTTTTTTTTTTTCATTTTCACTTTTAAATTTCCTTTGACTAGGTGAACCTCAGGCTATCGAAATGCACACAGGCATTGTAGCTAGACAGATACCAGCATACAAATCTCTTCTGTACAGGGAACACATAAACACTAATCCATTTTCTATACAAAATGTAAAACTTCACATGTTCTGTTCAAGCTCATTACTGACTAGTATCTTAAGCTTGTCAAGTGTATTAAAGGAGCTTTCCAAGAGAAGTTTGTAGTTAAGCATATGGTAAGCTCGTCCAGTCCATATGACTGGTTGAGCATCGACCACTACTGTTGATACAGTTTCGCTCAATATTATGACAGTATTTGTCAATGAAAATTAGATTGCTGTCAAACTTTTCCCACTAAACTTACGGCACAACACTTGGAGAGATCCAGCTTCATGACTCAATCCAATAAGGCCTCTTCTAAATACTCCTCTATTTTACCCATTTGTGGAAAAGTCCCTGCGGATTTATTTCTGACTTTGGCAATAACCAATAAAGGCTTCCCAGTGCTTTCTGCGAAAAAATTCTGCGAAGCCATATTTAATGCATTTACCGTTTTTTCTTATATTCTGTGAAAATCTCATACGCAAACAGCCGCAGCATTATCTGGGCGATCTGTAAGCACAGGTGCATTTACAGACAGCAGAATAGGCGACGATACCGTGCTGAACGTGAGGAATCAAACATGGATGCAACATGTCCTGTTCATGTATACAAATATCTGCTCAAGTTCATATTTTGATGGTCAGGGAGGACCATTTCATTATGCAATGAAAAAAGGGTAAAAACCCCTAGACCCAACAGGTCCAAAAATAACAATTATAGCTTTACTATCTTTGAAATAATTCAAAGGAGTTAGTTGGTGAAATGTTGCATGTTTTAAACAAACATACTGCAGGTTTCTTCTTTACATTTGAAATTTTTTTTCAAATGTTGAGAAACAAAACCCATGAATAAAATACTTTAACTTCACTGAGCAATTACACCAAAGGCTGCTTCTTAATCAACCTTAAACTTAAAAAAAAAAAAAAAAAAGGCATTAGAACCATTTATAGCTTTTTTTTTTTTTTTTCATATTGCATTAAAAAAAGGTGTAATGGAAGATGCCAACAGTGAATAAGCAGTCTGGGAAGAAAAAAACTAGATGGGTATACCAAGAACAGCATGTTGCAGTAAGTAATGAAAGACAGTTGCCACTTTTATTTGGTGTTTTACCATCTCCCTTCCACATGTGAATCTGTTCTCAGCTACCAATGTAGGAAAATACTTGTACCGTAAGATTGATTTATAGGATCATTCTGGAATTGTACTACTTTGCCACTGTTCCCCGTGCTTCTCCTGAGCACATTTCTCATTAGATCACGAAGCCATCACCTCAGGATCATCAAATTAATGTGATGTGGTATTGACTGAACAGCGCAGCACCAAATTTTAGAAACCACCCATGCTGCTGGTGTGTCGGCGCTGGGCAGCAAGCCTGAGCTTCAGCCAGGCAGACCCCACCGAGGACGTCTCAGGGCACGTCCCACACGCTGTCACAGGTGATTTTGAGAGGCCAGAAAAAGCCAAGCTGCCAACCTCTCCCAGGTGGGATGGGAGGCACATCGGGCCTGCTGGAGCAGGTTCCCAGTTTTGCCTGGGCACACTGGTCTGCAGGATGCCATCATAGGTGGTAGGCTCTTTCCAAGCTCAGCACCAGATGGGGCGGCTCCAAAACCAGAGCCCACCTCACCCTGGGACTTTTATCTGTGACTCCTATTAAACCAGTCCTGGTCAAACAGATGGGCACTCTTTCCATCCAAACAGAGGAGCTAGTAAATACCTTGCGTCTCCATATCCTTCCACAGTGAAGGGCTTCAGTTGGATGTTTCTACTCTAACTGATCGAATACACATGAAGATTGTGCTGCGGTAGAAAATCAGAAGTCAAGATGCTTTTCTCTTTTCTAACCTGGGCTTGCAGAAAGACAAGTCAGCAGCAGCGGAGCTTTCCTCCTTTTGGGATCCCTTTGTAAGGACAGGGGATAGTGCTCAAGGTCATTGGCTTTGGGTTTTTTGACAAAATTATTTGTCTGCTCTTAAATTCAATAGGCAATTTCAGTTGCAGCCACTTCCCAAAGCCTAAATTTGGCAGTTTGTAATACTTAGTCAGTCTGTTGGGAAGGCAGCAATGTCCCTAAAATACAGATATGGAATTAAAATATGGAGTAGAACAATGACTCTATTTGTCTCTTATATGGAGACACATACACAGAGATTACTCAGATGGAAAAAGGGATATGAGAAGAATCCCAGAAATGACAAGTGCATCATCATGTTTTAGACTGAGATATTTCTTTGAGAAATTATTTGCAACTCAGAGCCGTACCTCCGCAGCACACACATGGCTTGGGTACAATGAGCAACTGGAGCAGAGATTAGCTGGAGACTCTAGCAGAGAAAAATGGGAGAAGGCTGATACATATCTATGTTCAAAGGTGATAATGTCACCCTGGCCCATCACAATTTCAGTAGGCTGATGGTGGAATTTAAGTCTCTCTCATATCGAGTACACAAAGAGGTACATCTTGGCAGTATAACAAAAGCCAATGTGGGTGGCAAGGTAGCTGCAAATTTAAGCATGAATGCTCTGGATGTGGGGGCTTGCACCTGATTACCAGATGCTTCAAGCAGATGGCCAGGGAGAGGAGAGAACAAGGCTCATGGTTGCTTTGATAGGGTTACAAAAAGCACCAAAACCAGAGAACAGAAAAAAAAAAAAGAAAGCTTCCCTGACTGTACAAGGTATCAGATCAACAGGGCCACAGAGACACAGCACACTCCATGTCAGATTTGAGAGGTGAGTCCCAGAATCAGGCTGGTGGTTAAGTATCAGCAGCAAAGCTGATAGAAATGGGGTTTGGGAGGGGGGTAAATAAATAAATAAAGACTACCAGTATGGAGAATAGGGAACTGCTATTTAAGCACAGGATATTCTTAGGTTTTCCTCTTTGAAAGAGTTCCTCCCATAGCAGGCTTTGCACTGATGTATCATTTAGTATATGTGGGAGTCAATATAGGCTTTTTGTTTGGGGCTGCCAGTGAACTTTCTTTCAAGCAGTCAGAAGTGCCAGGGCTTGTAAAAAAACAAAAAAAACCCCAACCAACAACAACAAAAAAAATCCCAACTCAACATTACAAAGGAAAAATCAAAAAGCTCATTTTGTTCACTCTTCTGGAAGATGGTGGCAAGGGTTTCAAAACCAGTATTTCAGCTTCACACAACACAGGGTAAAAATTTGAGAATTTGACTCTATTTCACCTTGATGAGTAACCAGATAAAATTCAGCTGAGCAATCCACCCCAATGATTTGAGCAGTATTTGTGTAATGGGACTTCTGATTCTGCCTCAGGACCGTTTGACCTGGCACTGTCAAAACGTGGGTCTGGTTGGTAAGGGGGATGGGGCACCTCCAAAGACGGCCACTAGCCTTCCTGCCCCAACATCTCTAAGGCACAGTGGGGGAGAGAATTACGGTGCTGGCGTAAACCACGGGTAACCGGTGACCTGAAATCATTAAAAAATCCATGTTCATCACATTTCTCAGGAGGAGGCAGCTTCGGCTGGGCGTCTTGGCTAACCTCCCACTCTGATCACCGCACCCTGCCAGCTCCACTGCTCTGTGTCCTTCCAGTTTAGTATTTTATTCTCCATAACCCCTTCCTGGTATTTCCAAGAAGTGCACAGGATGGAGACGGATGCTCTCTGTACGTGCCGCCAGCGGCCGAACCGGTTCTTCTGTGCCCAAGCGCTACAGAAACGTATGGCAAAGACAGAAACACCTCACCCAGCACACGAACACAGCATCCAGCTGACACAACCCCCACGGACCCTGCAAGGCAGTGGGTCCAGGTCCACATTCAGAAATGGAGCATCAGATTCATGCTGCCAGCCTCCACAAAGCACGCATCTACGCTAGGATAACGAATGTTTGATTGTTTAATGCAGATTAAAAATACTTAATGTGCCGCAATGGAAAGACAGAGCTGTTTTTAGGGGCGATGTAGGGTGGTAGCACGTTGCCTTCATGACTGCCGAGCCCAAAAGTCCCATCTTGCACCTTTCTGGTGGTGGCAAACCACGGCCGAGAGGTTCGGCGCATCCGGGGAGCGATGCACAGGCCCGCCCCGAGGAGAATCGCGGTGGGGACCCCCACACCCTCAAAAGCGTAGAGAGAGAGGGTTCGCTGAATTCCTTAGCCCATCCCAGCCACGGGAATGCTTCATCTGAGATCTGACAGCCCAACAGGCACCTTTCTAGAGGGCCAAGGGGCACAGTCCTCCCTCTGCCGCCCCACGCTGCCCGCTGGTGCTCAGGAGGAGGGAGAAAGGGCATCACAGGGAGAAGAAAGGAGGATCTTACTTACTGCGGCCTCTCCTCTTTAGCGCGCTAATCATTACGACGCATCCGCTCGGCATTACTTTTTCCTTCTGCACAAATAATTAAGAAACACCTGTGTTCTCTTCATTCAGTAATGCACATTTCAGAGAAAGCGGCTCTTTTAAGCTTAGATTATTTTCTGTTACCGTGATTCAGCTGACAAAATAACGACTCACTTTGCCAAGGACTGAGAAAGAGGGGAGGGAGAGGCTATCAACCGTACTGCTAAAAAAAAAAAAAAAAAAAAAAAAAAAATCAACTGAATACTATTGCAAATCAAAAAGAAGCAACCTTAACATTTATCTCCTTCAAAATGGCCGGTGCCCCCATGCAACTTTGAAATCTGAATAAACTCCTGGAGGTGACTCTTTGCCAACGTTCGCTCTTATGCCAGCTTTCTCACAAACGAACAGCTTGTATCTCCATGAAAACCAATGGATGGAACAAATTGTATTAAATTATGTAAAATGATACTAAAGAGCACAATCTACCAGTAAAAAAAAAAATATTTAAAAATTGGAAAATCTTGTTTTTATAAATTTGAGAAAATTGTAAAAGATAATTAGGAGGGGGAAATGTTAAATTTTTATTGCACTTAAAGGGAGTTCTCGTGGCTTTAAGCAGGAAATGAGATTTATTCTCTCATAGGTCAGACGCACATAATTCTTTGGTGCCGTTGACACCTGTGAGTTATTTAGCCTTCCTCATACTTTAGCATGTAGAGAAATCCCATCTCTATGAAGCTGAGCGTAGCCCTGTGACAGTCTCAAATTGTCCCTCCCCATCACACTGTAGGAGCTGTCAGTGCACATTATGTATCCAAATCTCCTTCTACTTCTCAGAGACCCTTTTTGGAGGGGGAAGGGGATGCAAATAACTGTAATTAGCACCAAATTTGCTATATCCTCAGAAAATGATTAAGGATATTTTCAGCACCTTTTGGGGACTTTTGTAATTTAAATATACTGCTATGTCCATGCAAAGAACATTCCAGTAACTTTGCCTGAAATGGGTTTTAAATTGATGATTTCTAAGCATGAGTCAGTTAATCATGAACAAAAAGATCTGACTATTTCTGTATCCAGGGTGGCAGAGAGGGTGAGGTTGTGAGAGCTTTTGGCTGGTTTGAGACTTTAAATGACACTATATTGGCATACAATAGGAAGCCGTAATTCCGGGCTTTGTTCTGATAGCGCAGAGCCCTGCGGTCACCGAGCCCCACGGTTCCCCAGCCTCGTGTGGTGCTGTGCCCACGGGTTCGAGGCAGATTTTAGAAGAGAAACGCGTCCCCTGGGATGGCCGCTGGACCTGGCTGCAGGTTGGTGGCTCCTGGCGGGGTCCGGCAGCTGCCGGTAGAGCCACAACATCCCCCGAGGCCATGGGAGGCGCTCGGTGCCCCGGGGCGCAGGCAGGGCTCCCTCACCTGCCCCGCTACTTCACCGAAGGTGCCGAAAAATGAGAAAGGATAAACCAGAGATATTGTCTTCAATCAAAGAGACAGAGCGCCGTTAATCCAGATATAAAATAAAGAGGTTTGCCTGCATATGCATTATTTTTAATTCTTTTTTTTTTCCCCTTTCCCCCTTTCCCTTGCAAGACCTTGAAATGCAGACTCATGATTCTTGGCTGCAACAGATAGTTAATTTATTCTGCAACTGCATTAACTCAGTGTACATCTAAACCTTCCTAACCTGTCTCGGGAAGGATATTTTTATGCCGCATGAGTGAGGGTTAGTTTTAACTCTCAGTTCTACCACACAGCTCTCCACTGGAGATCTTTGCAATCCTAAAAAAACCCCACCACCACCCCACCACGCCCCCCCCTCCCCCCCAAAAAAACCAACACACCAACTTCTGCAGCCAGTAAAGCACATACAAGAACTGCTCAGCAGGACAAATGAGCATTGTAGCTTCCATAGTCACATACGCCACAGGGAGCCTCAACTAATTTCCACTCTCAATAGAGCTTATACAGACCTGGAAGCTTAAAATTGTTCCTGTCTTTCCATTGAATAACACTGGGATCCTGTAAAAAAGACACTCCTTTCCTGAAGGGCAAGAGGAATTTGAAGGCGTGGGGGCTGCCGAGAGAGAAGGTGCTTTGCCCCTTCCCTGCGTGGCTGCACGGTGGCCAGTGAAACCAAATACACCCAATAAAACACAGGAGCTTTCCTGTCCCACCACTGCCTTGAACCCCACCTCTGCTGCTGGAAGAAGAGCCCACCCGAGACTGCTAAAGCATGAGAGCCGAGGCCAGGAGCGCCTCCTGGAAAACGACAGTGGGGTTGCTATTTTTGCAAACAGGTAGTGCTTAAAAGCTGGCCTTGAAGGGTTAATGCTTTGACTTGACAAATAAAATTTCCCCGTCTCCGTGATCCAGTCGCCACCGCAGCCTACCCTCGTGACTCACAACAGCTGGAGTTGCTAAACTAGCAGCGTCGCAGTGTGGCATCAGGAAATTTAAGATAAAAAACATATACAATATAAAAATAATCCTAATAAATTCTGGAAAATGTAGACGTGTAAAGCTCCACATGCTAAAAAAGCATCCTGCTAGAGAAACTATTTTTGAAAAGGCTATTAGGAGGTGTGAAAGCAAAGCTGTCTATTATGTTTCTAAAGAAAGGCACCAAATGCTTATTTTTCATCCCAATGAATTCTGAGTGACCGTTTTTGACAGACAGTTAGCACAAGGTCACTGCCAGTCAGCGGGCTGCCGGCCAGCAGAGCCTCCCGGGTGCGGGCGATGGAACTCCGTACATCAGAGGGACCAGACACTTGGGGAGAAAATTGAACTTGCCGAAACAACGTTGGTTTAGATCATCTGAATGAAACCTGATCTCAGCTGCTGTTTTCTGGGTTTCTCTTTCGTACCTTTTCTTATGCAGCGGGATAATTTGATATTTTTTTTTTCATCATTAAAATCCAGCAGCTCCTCTACTTAACGTGTTTTTCATGTGGTAAATTGAGAGAATAATGAAGTATAATAATAAAAAAAAGACGGGGAAAATATTTCCTTCCCCTCTGTGCGACTCCCACCGCTGACAATGCAAATCCCACAACACATGTTTGCAGGGAAATCAGAGCACACTCAGGGCTCGAAGTGCAAATTCATCTCATCTAAATGATTAAACTAGTAACAGTTATAAACAAGGAGCTTTTTATCCCACTGATTTTGGGATGGGTTACTGCTTTTCTCCAAACAGTCTTCAAATAGTTTATGCTAACCGAAATATCCCTCCAAAAACACAGCCTTGCAGTGACCAAATAAACAAGAGGATTACTCCAAGGGGGAGAAGGCAGCATGCGGAGGGAAAGCAAACTTTGTGGAGCTGTGCTGGGGTCCTGACAAACCAGGCGAGCACCACGGTTGCATTTTTGTCCATGTACAAGTTGTCGTTTTATTTGATGTCCAACCTGCAGCAAAAAATGGTGCCTTCAGAAACTCCTTCCTTCTGCTTTAATTCCTGTAATTTCATCTAAAAATGCTGTCAGATTTTTTTTTTTTTTTTAATTTGGCTATCTAAACATTTAGGTTTGCAGATTTATTTATTTTTTAAAAACTGTTCTAGAAGGAGTTTTGAGAAAGCAGTTTTCAAAGGAGATGGGGGACTCTGCAGTCAAACTTCATCTTTATCAGTTGCCCATTATCACCTCATGGTAAGAGACCAACACTCCCATTTCCTTATGCTTTCTCCTCCCTGAAGGTACGGGCACACCTAGACCTTTACTGACTGATGCACAGCTCCCAAAGCACCAGGAGGATTTTCCTGGTCCGTGTCAAAAGCTGCACACTGACTTCAGAAGCCCTTGAATCAGGCCCACGATCTGTAGCAAAAATACAGTAACATCCTTAATTTGCTTTCACACCAGCTTCTCTCTTTTTTTTTTTTTTTAAATATTAAAAACATATTTCATCATTACTATCTACATTTTCATTCACACACATCTTTTTCATTATTTTTTACCAGTTAATCTAAAATGATACACCAAGTGCTACCTAAAAAGCCAGTTTAATATTATTTTTTAGAAGGAAAAGATCTGACTCTGATTTCACTCAGAATTTACTTCCATGAAGCCATCAGAGTTACATTGGTATAAAACTGATATAAATAAGATCAGGATCAGCTTACAGGTGTTAGGCAACAGAGCAAAAGAATACATTCAAATAAATTCTTACTTGTATAGCACTCTGTACATGTGTTGGAAGTACTATTTAAGAACACAGCAGTTGAATGAATAAAAGAATGCCTTTTTAAAAAAAACAATGATTTATACGTCATTGCAAAACACCATGGGAGTAATTGCTTTCTCCCCCAAATGTTGCCTGAAAAATCCAGAGTACATGGACTAATAAGGACCTTCTCTGAATTCAGGGTCTCCTAAAAATATGAGGACTATCATAAAAATACTTATACAGGTGATACACAGTTTTTCCATCAGACTTTTATGCAAGAAATTGGGCTTGCATATTACACATGATTCAAAAAGAATAATTAAAGTCCTACATGGACACATATCTGCCTCAGGGCAGACCTTTTATGTTGTTTTGCATTCCATGTGTCACTCAAAAGAATTGCAACTGGGAAATGATGTTGAACTAAAATAAGACAAGAACACATTGACTAAAATTATACCCTGTCCAATTTGCTGACACCCCTTTAGACATCTCACCATGATTGCTCTGGTGCAACCACTGTTCTACGTATGGGTGACATTTAAACTAAGCATAGTTGTACACTGAAATCAAATAAAGGATTTGAAGACTTTTTTTTTTTTTCCCTCCTTTTTGATACTGAAAAGTACATGGGGTTTGAAAGCAGAAGAAAATGGACATACTTTGAGCAGTGATCTGGTTTTGTTATCCTGTCTAGAAAAAGCGTTGTTGGTTTTCTACAATTAATATATTTGGGTGAGATTGATCAGATTAGGAGCCTGAATCTTCAGCCCTCATGTGCCCCAAACTCTGACAGAAGTTAATGGGGGATTTCAGCTCGCAAGGATAACAGGACTGAGCCTTTATTCTGCAAAACCAGATTTCCTGAAGCCCTGGCATGTGAATACATTTAAGTAACCCATTGCCTAGTGCACGGTTTGCCTGGTTCAACTCACTGTGGATTCAGAGGCTGTGGTGGTACATGACAGCAGCCCACCTTCCCCCGGTCCTGTTATCCCACCCCAGCCCTTGTCATCCCGGCAGCCGTTCAGAAAGCGAGGAGCACAGGATGAAAACCCAGGCATTTTTATGATACGTTAGATCCTTTTTTAAACCACTTAGAGCTAAATTTAACACATCCTCTGCATGCTACCCATCCCACTTTTCCTTCCCACCTCTAGCCTTCTCTTTGGCTGTTTTGTTTTCTCTTTCATTTCACTCACTTCCTTAATTAAGTTGATAATGTAATTATGTCACAGCTGTAGCATCCTCCTCTTGCAGAGGTGGCTGGATTTCTGTAACTTCAGCCTGTTTGATGATTGATTGATAGGTATGGAGATAATTGTAATTTTTCAGAAATGTTATAAATAAGTTGTAAAAGGAAGGTACTGGCTACGGCACAAAGGGGACCAACGTTTGGCATCAAGCAGGTCTTGCTTACGTTCCGTGGAAAGCCAGAGCTATGCAGAGGAAGGGGAGCAACAGGGAATGAGGGTTTTTAGCGTAGAGTTCTTGAGTGCTGGGAGAAGGAGAGCACTTCAGCTGGGGGAGGGAAGGAGAGACCTTCCCCATCTCTCAGTAATTGTCAAGGCAGAGGCAAGAAAGCAGCCAGTTCAGTAAAATCTCAGCCTCTATATTGCACCCCACCCCCCACCCCCCAAAAATACACAAAAGGGGTCGCACTGAGCTACTGTACATTCTCAAATGGAAAAACCTGATACTCTGAACAAAGGGTTCAAGCTAATTTGACAGATAACTTGTAATCAATATATTTACCTTCCTATTTTGCTAAAGAGTAGAATTTCCTGTGAGGTACTTGATATATGACTCTTGGTAATGAAAGAATACTATCCCTGACCTTTTACTACATATGGAAATATTTAAGTGTTTTACATCAACACATCACGGCATATTAATAGGAGACAATCTAGGAGAACAGTTAACCCAGAAGAGGAAAAAGCTTCATTTACTACTCAAATTTCCAGAAGAGGATCAGAAGAAGTACTTGCTCCTATGAACAAACAAAACGTATCTACTGGGAAATGTAAACAGAGTCAGTGTGAGTCATGAGACCCATCATGTTTTAGAGCAAATCTGCAAGCACATGCATATTCCAGAAATAAAATATATTAGCAGGAGGTCAAGGTTGCACACTGAAGCAAGCAGAGAGCTAAAATTTGGCCCTTCTTCCTCTGACGTTGACTTGCTTGCTCCTTCTCTCTTCATACGCTACTGCTCTGCTCTTCTTGATATCCTGCATCTTTCAGTGTGCACTTAGGAGATGCGTACATGGAAAACAAAGTTCTCCCCATCGTGCCTACATGTGCAGCACAGCCTGCCTTCCCTTCTGAGTGCTGGGGGGATCGTTACTAAAAATACCACTCTCGAAATGTTACCATGCACACACCAAACTTTGATCTTCCGAGCTCCATATATCAATCAGAATGAAACCGGTTTTACTGTCAAATGCACAGGCGCAACTCCTCAATAGCTGCCTATCAGCCCCCGGGCAGTTCAATAGGGAAACCGCACCAGATCTCGGCGCTTTCGCAAGCACCGAGCTCTTTTGCCACATCGCTGCCTCCGTGGGCAGGGTGGATGGGATCTATACCTTCAGCCCAAGAGCAGGAGGCCTTTTCTACACCAGCTTTAAGGCTACAATTTTTATAGACAGCTGTATGTGTGTCAGTGAAAGGAGAGGAGTGGGATGCCTTTCTCTGGCATGCCTGATATTCTGTTCAGATTTTATCACGCACAGCACTTGCATAAAGTTTTGAGAAGCTGTTTATGGAGAGCACATTCTCCCAAGGAGCGAGATGTTTCTGGTATTTAGGACCCAGTAGGGCCAGCCGTTAAAATACAAGCAGGTTTTACTGAACAGCTAGGATACCTCTCTGCTGGTGCCAGGCCTCCATAGGATCAAAAGACATCTACCTTAGCCATAGCCTCGGTGAGCCTTTCATCTGGCTCGGGTTTCCCCACCAGCGGAGAACCACTAGGCTTGCACAGCTGCAAGCCAGGTATGACCATAACTTTTACCAAGTTCTTTGACCATCTTCTGTCTCACATGTGGTCAAGTCACGAACAGGCTCTGACGTATGCGCGCTGTTAACACAGCTGTATCCCTCTGAAAAATGCATTTTAGAAGCGGTTACTCTTAAGTATTCCTATGCAGAAAAAGAGATGCTCAGATACTTTCTAAGAATTGTGCAAGGAATTGTACGTAGTTTTCTGTGGCTTTAGGGAAAAAACCCGAGGGAACAGGATCACATGTGGTGCTATTTGGATTTTATGGTGTTTGGGAAGATGACTTCTAGCAGGCACCTGCAACCAACCTGAGGTACGGAACCGCTAATTGACACTTCAAAACTTTTTCACATGGCCACCTTTGTCCGCGTGTCTGTTCAGGGACTGACGATCAGTGATGAGTGCAGTGCATATGTATATGGTGGATACTGTTTCTGATAATGAAATCACTCCAACAAAGTCAAGTGAATAAATAATCCTCACAATATACCTTGAGACCTTTTAAGCTCTGGTGGGATATTACTATTGGGCAAACATCACAGGTCCAGACAGTATGGACACTTCATTACCACCATGTCACCACAGCTTTAACACTGTGTTTATCATGCATCATTTAGATCCACCTCTTCTTTAAAAAGCAGAAATACAGAGGGGAACAGAAAACACCAAAAAAATACAATGCTGAAGTTGTGCATAACCTACTGTGGTCAAGAATAACAGTGAAAAACTTCAGGCGGTTTTCACATCACGGCATTGGTTATTAGACAGAGATATCTCCCGAAAAAAAAAGATTACAAGCTCAATCTCCTTTGCATTTCAGGGAATCCTGTGTGGGCTGAGATGGAGTCAGCTGTGCAGCCCTTTGGGGAGGAGGAGAAGCTATGCCCTCTACCATGCAGAAAAACCAAAAAGCGAGAGATGCAGTCTTCATGGGAGGACTCCATTACCAACTGCCAAAAGAATCTTCTTGCTATTATGAAATGGAAATTATTTGTAAAGCCAGGTTAAAGGTCACATGCAGGCATTCACTGGGAATTATTGACATAGGTATGACATAGATGATAGCCAATCAAAAAGCAATTTTATAAACATTGTTATTAAATAGTAGGGTAATTGCTTTAAGTACTGGAGGAATGTCAGGGTCATATGAGAGTTTTGTTGGTGTCATAGTTTTTTATTTGACACTTAGTGGATCAATGACACTTAGTATATTTATTCTGAAATGTGAGCTGTGTCGCCAGCCTAGAAGCTAATCCACATACCACATACTACCCCATACTTACATAGAAATAATTTCTTGATTTTTATTTCATTCACTAAGTATCCAGCAATGCAAGCGTCAAAGCTCTCCACACATAAAAGTATGGAAGTAATTAGGGATTATGTGGTAAGTGTACAAACATAGTTTATATTACTGTGTATTAGAAAGGACCCCTTTTATAGCTGCCTTTGTCAATTTGACAGAGCAAAGGGTTTTAATGTACTGTAATAAGAAATGTAAGAGGGGGCAAAGGACAGCGTGGCTGTGATGCCTGTTTGTAAACTGCCTGGCCCTGAGGTCCTCCCTCTCTCCTACTCATCCATGCTCCATGCTTATTCTATGGTCATATACATTTTAACCGAGTTAATAGCAGTCTGGTGGGGGGAGAGGCTGGGGGAAGTCCCTTAAATGCACGTTGTTAGCTGCCTCTGGAGCTTATAGCAGGGCTTCCACCAGGGCAGATGCTTGCAGAAGACGGCATGGTACAGATGATTGGGGGCAAAATTGTCAGCATAAAACGTCTTATAGAAATATTTTACTTCTTTCTCTTTGCCTGAGGCCCCAAATGCACTCAGAATCAGGTGACTGACTGAAAATAAATAAATAAATAAATGCAAAAAACTGTCTGTGAGGTGAACAGACAGGCAAGAGCGACGTCCGGCCAAGCCCCTGAGCTGACATTTTACGAGCCTGAAATTTGTAACCGGGGTTCCTGTACGTTCAGTGGCTTTGCAGTGGATTTGCTCTGCACCTGTTCTTCATCAGGACTACAGAGAGCCCCGAGAGGGTGCATAGTCATGCTTGAAATGCCTCACCCCAACCAAACCACCTACCCCGCTCCCACCCTTTAATGAAAAACAGGCCAGGTACAAACGATTCCGCAGCCTTCTCATGACCTCCATAGGGGTAAGCGGAGGGATGGAGGGATATGGATTGTTATTTACTATTTAGAAGGCTGACAGCATCCTTCGCTTCACATGTAGCGTAACAGATGACAACGGTGCTTCACTGCAAAGAGTTCAGAATTTAAATTGTAACGTGAAATATATACTACCCGGTAACATCCCTGTCACACACTGTGAACTTCAGCTCAATTAAAAAAGAAATCAGCCGACATTGATAAAAAGCTATTTTCAATATAACCGAAAGGAAAATTGTACCAACACCAATTTAGTGCGATGTCAAAACAAACCCAAAGGAAAGAAAGGAGGAAAAATAAAGGACCAGAGCATACGCTTTAGAAATGGGTAGGTACACATAAAACACAAACTGTCCATTCTGAAAGATGTGGGATAACGGCAACGTAGCGTTTTTGAACCTCTCTGCTCTGTGAGCATAACGGGCATCTCTCATCCTCTGGCAGGTGAGACAGCCAGCCCTCTGCCAGCCGTCCCCACTCTTGCCTTGGACTTGCACTACACCACGGAGCAAACAGTGCCAAAAGTGGCTAGTAGGTAGCACTAGACGGAGCTCGAAGGAAAATCCAGCACCGGAGTTACACGATCTTTTACCTAAAGGAGTAAGTATGCCAGCACAGTAAGGGCATGCCAGCACAGAGCTGCGGTTGCCACCTGCAGCTGTGGACACGGGAGCTCTGCCGCAGCTGGACGGGGAATTTCAAAGGGCTCTTGCATTTGTTCTGGCCTTTTACCTATTATGCCAGGTTCATCCCTAAGATCTACGGTACACAGTGTAAAGCCTGGAAAAAAATAAGCCCTCACTGAAAATGTGAAAGTCACATTTTACTGTGATTTATGCAGTAGATAATACGTTCTGTCTGCAGATTGACTGAATTGGTGGTCCCACATTAAATCTCTAATCTGAAGCATGCAGAGGCTCCTCAGCAGAAGTTTGCACTGCGGCATAAGTGCTTCACTTCCCCAGCAATAATCCAAAAGGCAACTACTTCCAGAAACAACGTTAAACAAATCAGCATTTCCCAATGCTCTGGAACTGTAATAATTTAATGTGGTGGTAGCTGCTTGGCACTTTGAAAAGCCAAGCAACTGAGTTGGATAGCTCTGCAAGGGGCTTAACAGCTTTGGTCTGGGAGTTCTGATTCCCTAGAAGTTACCGCTGTGATTTTTGTACAGGGATGATAAATCCAGGCTCTGATAGGGGGCTCACATTTAAAAATAAAGTCACTGATCTCTATTTGGCATACAGCAGAGATGTAGCAAGCATGATGAGAACAGGAGAAAAGATCAGTCACCAGAAAAAATGGAGTACAGGAAACAGGTGATAGCTTTAGTATAATTAATTCCCCATCTTAAAACTTAAGTTTATTACTTACAGACGGACATAGGCCTAGATGGTATGATTTAGATACTCTATTTAATTCAGCATTAAGAGTTTGGGGATATTCAGGTCCTGTCACAGCTTTAAGATCCTCAACTTCAACCCATGGCAGATCAGGGTAGTTCAGCACATTACCTCCATGAGGTTCACCCCCTGGCTGTTCCAAGCCCTGCTGCCTCCATCCCGTCCACACCACCCCTCTCACCTCTCTTTGCAAGATCTAAACACTCACACTGTGCTGGGTGCACAAAACATCTATGGGATGCTTTCGCTGACTGGCAATGGAAAGAGAACACAGTCACCGGAATGGCAGTTAACAAAGACCACAGGTTTTACTTATGCACGTACTTGTGAGCATATGTGTAAATAACCAGATCAAGAGGACAAGTTTTCATTCTGCAACACGTAGCTACAGGACACCACAATCTCTTACCCTAGCTAGAGACTGTATTGCGAGAAGGAAAAGGCTTGATCTGCATTCCTGCAGAAATCTCTGCTGTTTCACCGTCTGTCAGTCCGTCCCTGGCATTTTCTGCTGCTGACTGGCCTTTGCCTATAGGTGGCCCGCCACCCTACTGCAAGATGGTTTACCTGGTTACCCAACCAGACCCCAAAAGACAGTAAATGTATTCCCCACAATGACCGTTCCCCATATGAATTTATTCTGGCTTGAACGCCATTGAGTCCCATGCATTATAGCATACGACTAAACAGCAGCTCCCTGGTTTAATAGATGACCACTGCAACCCAAGAACGGACCCTTCCACACAGATTGCATTTCTCTATGCTCAGGCACATCCCTCCACTTTCCAGAAACCCCCGTCCATCAAGTCAGGTCTCCTGCAGGCTTCCTCCACACACCTCAATCAGATGGCATAGTGCCAAAGGCTTCTGCCAGCATCTCTCCTTGGATAAAATGGAGACCCATTTAATCTAGATCCAAGACAAAATGAATCATCCTCAGGTGAGGAAAATTATATAATATCAGTCCACGGTCACAACGTCCCCCGGGGTGATAGGAGGTACCTTCATGTAGGGCAAGACAAACCATTCCTTTTCGTCGAGTGGCAGCACTGTGCTTCCCATCCATCTAATTACATGCACTCCCAGATGATCAATACTGTTACATAATGACTTAACTACTACCGTAATATAAATACTGAATGATAAGAGCAATACCCAAGGAACCAGTGGAAAAACTGGAGACTTGTTAAGGATGACCACTGCAGAATTAAAAAAAAAAAAAGAAAAAAAAAAAAGAAATAAAGCACACACATTTTGCATATAAAAAGAGAACCGTAATTTATTTGAAAGCCTAGTTCTTATCTACTGCACAGTAAAAATGTGAGCCTCATAAAGACAAAATTCTCCACTTTCTATTTCAACATATTCAGCATGTAGAGAAGCATATTCAGGAGGTTTCTATATTTGATGATCTTTTTCCATTCAAAGTTTCTAATTAGTACTATGCCCTATTCTGTGAGTTTTATTTTCAGCACTAGAGCCAGCACACAACACCCAGAATGCCTGTCCTTCAACCGGATAAAAATATGTACGTCCACATTCATTCTGTAGCAACAGATCCTTTTTTTAACTGCTTGGTGAGGACTTGGAGCTGGGTTGACCAAACACCGGAAACTCAGAATATTGTCCCCGTTACATCTCTGTTCATCTGTTCCCATTTTATAACAGAAATACTTTTAACCAGTGACTGTCATTGAATGAAGACATGGTGCAACAGGTCAGTCAGTCTGCCACATGTCTAGCAGCATAGATATTTTGAGGCTCAAAAGTGGGAAGGGTTTGTAGTACTAGTACCTCAATGCAAGCCCTGCTTCCAGTGCGACCTGTAAGCCTGCCTGCCCTCCAGGGGTAAGGGGGCTGTATTCAACAGTAGGTTTGCAGCAGCTGCATACACTTTGCATAACTATTTGTCTTCTGTCTTTGTTCGAGGATAGTCTGCCCCAACTCTGATGCATAATCATCAGTGTTTGGTTAGGACACCACAGAGCAGCGTGCGTGTTTCCTCTATACCTGGCCAGAATATCACCTCCAGTATTTTGCCAGCCTAAGAACGATGGACAACGCTCAGTCATTCTGCTCCGAAAACTTGCCTTCCCACATTCACACTCTGCAGAGAATCCCTAGAAACTTACGGCTACCCACAAGGGAGAAGCTACCAACCCCCAGACCCATCTGAATTTAGAGAGACCAGTACCGATTTCTTCCTATCCTTTCCTTTCCTTTGCTGAAGTTTAACCTCTAAAGACCGCAGCGACTCCCATGACCGTGTAGGATCGGGGGCAGCTATGGCTTGCTGTGTGCATGGTCTCCTCCCAAACACGCCTGAAGGGCAGCTCCGGTTCTGCCCACAATGACTATTCCCAGTATAGACCAAAGAGATGCCCAGGCAAATAGCACAGCTCTGTGGGATTTCCATATCCCACGCAGTCAGCCAAGATGGGCTTCAATTGCTTTGACCCATAGCCCACCGCTCAGCTTTGTGATCCTAGCTATTTACTATTTAAGACTTTTTCCTGACTCCTGAAAATCTGTCAACAAGCTTCCATTTGCATTCAACATTAACAAAAGAAAAGCTGAAAGTACAAAAAAATCTCAGGGGTGGGAGAAGCTGGAGGGAGGTGTAATAAAATGAAGTCAAATGAAAATAAAACAAAAGAGGAACACGGTACATAGCAGGAAAATCAAAAGACAAAATGAAAGATTAAGGAGTGCAGGTAAAGATAGAATTCAAAAAATGCTTTAAATGTTGATTCTCTCAAACACCCTACTGTTTTTGTTTCATGCAGTATTTTGATGCTAACATCTAATTATTCTTTGCAGTGTTTTATCTCCCCCATTATAGTATCACCAGATTTTTTTTTTTTATTGGCGCTTTCCTTATTAATGATTACAACACCTACATTTAAGGAGCTAAATGAGTTCTCTCTTTTCCTGAGCTGAAGAGAGGGGGGTCAGCAGAGAAATTAGAGTTATTCTGTTGTACGCAGACACGTTATGCTCAAAATTATCTCCGGCCATTGAAGTAGCTCCCACAGCTTGCTGAGGCAAAAAGAAATATTCCTCCCTGTTCCTAGCTGTGACCCAGGAAAGGTGAGGAGAGATCCTTCTGCTCTCCAGTCAATCACAAGAGGAATTTAACAAACCTTTCAGCTTCAGCCTAAAGGTATGAACAGTTTCCTTTTAAATAAACGGCCTTAATTAAACTCAAGGGTTTTTTTGGAATCATACAGCAGAAAAACACGCCCACTAAAAACAACGTATTTACTTTTCTCTCCACTGCGGATTAAGATCTTGATGCTTGCTGTAGCACAGCACCTTATAAAAGCACCCTCGATACCCCGCCGGGGGTGGTCCCTGTGTATGGCAGTACTCACATGGCACGTGTGGAGCCCGTGCACGCCCGTCCTCGGCAGCCCCACGAGGAGACGGCGTGCCTGGAGAGCAGCCGGGCGCTGCTCTTCGCCGATGAGCTCTGCCTGGTTAGGTTCCCAGCGGGATGACGATGCCAGCTGGGGGAAATTAAGCTGTGCCGGAGCTGGGGACAGGGTGGTTGTTGCCCGCGCCAATGCCACCGCTCGGCCCCTGCAGGGAGAGCTGCCCTCCCCAGGGAGCCCCCAGGGATACAGCCCGGCTGGAGCTGGACCTTTACCTCGGCCACGTCATCCCAAGGGCAAGGTGTGGGGCTTCGGAAGGTGATTCTCTACCAACAGGAACCTGGGCTGGCAATAAAACAAGGAAATCCCAAACGGCGGGAGGCGGGGAGGAAGAGATATTTACTGTTTACACACCAGGCAGAAAAAGCAATCCAGAGTGCAAAAAACAACTGCAGATAAACTTTTGCCAAGAGCCGGAAATTTTTGCACCTTTGCAAAGTTGGCAACGTGCCTCAAGCTTACTACTTTATTGGGGTTTTTTCCTTCAGGCTCCAAACCATGCCTGCAGTGCTCCCCACACAAGGAACAAGTTATGGTAATATATTGGTTTTGACCGGTTTTCATTCATTTTGGTTTCTCAGGTATTACAGGGGCTTTAGTAAGTAATTAGAAGAAATTCATAAAGATCTTTATAAATATTGTTCTAAATAACTGCTTAGTAAATCTCTCTATATTTACATTAAATTAAAAGAATCAAATTAACACAATCAAAGTTTGACGGCAAAGCGGTAAACTATTATGTTAGAGAAGCAGACAGACCGACAGCCTTTTGGGGAGACAAAAGCTAAAGCTTTCTTAACATAGAAAATGTTCTATGAATAGGGTTAAATACTTAATGGTTGCTAGCAAAAGATAAGACAAATATTCTTTGTTAATATTTATAGAATCCCATCAGGAACTCTTTTGTCCTAGCATTGTTTCCAAAATTCAATCCCCTAGTTATATCCATCATTTTTCATGTGATTAAAGGAATCTAAATTTGCTGCCTTGTCTTGTAAAAGAGTAAAAAGTTAGATCTGTATTATTAAAGCCTCTTGGTTGGAACAGCAAATGTAATATTGATAGTCTATGGTACATAAGTCTAAAAAACCTACTGATCACACACACGCATGACACATAAAATGCATTCATAGGATTCATGACATTATTCCTAAGAAGTTGGGATCCAGCTAAAAAAGGAGATAATTATGTCCTTCCAAAAGAGGGAAATAAAATATTTCAAACTGATAAAAGGCAAGGAATAAAAGACCAGAACCACAAGGAAAAATACCGCGAGGGCTTTGATGAGGGGGAAGTGATACTCCACACTTTGGTCGCTGTCACCACTGCCCCCCACACTCCGCCTGGGGCAGGGGGGCCTTCCGCCGCGGAAGGGAACCCGTAAACCCTGTCCCGTGCCAAAACAGGGAGCCACGGGGAATAACCGCAGGGAGCCTTGGCCGTCGGAGGTGTTCTGGCAAAACCAGGCACGTGCTCAGGGTACAGGTGGAGCCTGCTTCAGGCGGGCCGGCCGCCCGCGTCCCTTGGTCAGCCGTCGAAACGGGCTGGCGGCCCGCCGCCGGTGGATGCGAGGGACCTCCGTCTTGAACCGATGAGCGATCACGGAGGGGACGTCTGCAGGGAGACTGGGGAGGGCACCGCGCCCACCGGGCACCTCCAGGGAGGTCTCACCCGGCTGCCAACGCCGGCGGCACGCGTGGCCACGGCCTCGTCCCCCCGCGGGCCGCGCGCCAGACGCGTGCCCGGCCCCTGCCACCGCCTGCCCGCGGCCAGCGCGGCGGGGTGGACGGGCCCACTTGTCAAACGGGAACCCGGGTAGCTTTTGGGCTTGCGGGGACGTGCTCCCCACCTACGCACAAAAGACGTGTCTTCGTCTGTAGGAGAGCTCAGCGCTTACCGGCGCCGTTGATTAACGCCGGTATTATAATCGGAGCGAGCGCATCCCCGAAACAGACCGAGCGCCCGTCCACCCAGTTGCCTGCTGCTGCGGCCAGCCCGGCGCCCTCACCAGCAGCCTCTCCGCAGGGAGCGGGCAGACCCTCCGGAGCAGCCCCTGAGGCAGGGTGAGGGGCAGAGGCCAGGGGCTGGCCCACCTGACGGCTCTGGCAGGGCATCTTTATTCCAGAAAAAAAAAGAGCGGCAAACCCCGGTGTTTTTTTCTTTCACCTTCAGAGAACCAAAACTCAGTGTTGAATTTTTCTCAGCCTACTGAAAAGGTTTTTTCATAAAACAGGCAAAAGCCAAGTCCTCATTGATCCAAATTTTTCTTTTACCCAGAACTTCTTAACAGCTTTAGAAAAATAGATAATTATTGCAGTTAATTTCAGCAAAACAGTTCAAACTCATCAGGGCTGCACAAGTATAATTTACTACTCCTTCTGACTTATTGTTTTGACTAGATGTAGATTGATGATTAAAGTGATAAACAGTAACATTTTTATAAAATGGCTGACTCTGCCAATGGCAACTGAATAAGAAACATGCTGAAATAGCTGTGCTGTTATTGTGATTGTACTCAAGGCTGTCAACAAAGAATATAAGTATTTGACAAGGTGTTATCTAATTGTGTTTTTAAAAGCCACAATACATACATCTTTTAATGTGTCACTTTAAGCTGCAAGAGAATTTCTTTTATTAAAAAGTACAAAGGAAAAATGAATGCCTTGCATTTTCTTGTTTCTTTTTCCCAAGCTCTGCCCTTTTGCCGTCATTCGACAGAATATATTTGCTCTTTAGTCAAATTGCCTTTTATTTAAATTGTAGCCCAAAATAGTGCAGCAACATTAGGTGTATAAGAAGAAAGAACAGTGTGTCCCACAGACAATTTTTACCTCAGCCCTGGTGGGAATTAACTGATCGAAACAGAAGGCTAAGAATAAAATCCTTTTGACGCTCAGAGTTAGTGAAACAGCATTTTGGATCAAGAAAAAGGTTTGTGTTTTTTCTTTTTTTTTTTTTTAAGAGGGATCACCAGAAGAAGTATCTTAACATGCTGCTTTTGGAGCTACCTGTAGTCCTTTCGTGGTTCTTGATGCTACGCACAGGCATCTTTACTTCCAGAATATAGTTATCCCCAGAAAGCCCCTTTGACCTAGGGAAGGGCTATCGGCCGCACTGACTCCAGAGCTGCAGATTGCAGTCTTCTCCTCCAGCCCACCTCAGCCCACTGACCTGTTCTCTGCTTGTGAGGGAAAACCTGGAGACCACAAGAGAAGGCGGCGTTTGCTCATGAATTAGAAGATGCGATCTCTGGGATGGGCGAAGGAGCATGGGGACGGGGGGGACACTGGTGCTGGAGCTCTGCTGCGGAGAGTGACGACTGGCCGGGAAGGAGGGAGTTAAAATGGACCGCAGAGGGAATTAAATAAAGATGCTACCAAAAAAAAAAGGAAACTCCTACTTCTGTGTTCTTGCCTTCTAGGATGACAATAGCATTGTGAAATGCTGCAAGGCATAGAGACAGGGAATTAACTCTTTGGAAACCCTCTTCTTAGTAGGAGTTTGAAGCATGGGGAGGAGTGGAGGAGATGGCACCGACCGATGGTGCCTCCGAGGATCTCTCTGAGCCTCCACAGGGCTTATTTCAGGGAGGGCTCGGGGAAGGCATAGCTGCCAAACTCTCTCCTTTTCAGCTAGGTAGGGACCTGGCAACTACCGGAGGAAGACTTCACTGCTGGAGCCTTTCTGTCGGCAAATGCTCCCACGATGCTCTCGGAAAACTGGTATTTTGTTGGCAGAAGCAACCTGCTGCCAGACCAAGGAGGTGGGCCCTTGTGAACTGGGAAGTCCCGATGGACCTGCAATGCCATCACTCCAAGAATTTCTCTGTTGGACATCAGCTTGGGAAAGCAAATACTCCAGTCAAAGCCCTTATCTTCACCAAAAGCCAGAAACAGAGCTTTTCATTAGCATTTGCGTAAGTGTTGGTGGTGAAACTTTACAAGAAAGAGGATGGCAGCAGTGTGGCACTTGCTTAAAACCACAGTGTATTTCAGGGTAAATAGTTGAGGGTCAGGCAGAGCAGCACGCTGATGCAAAATGCAGCCTTCCAAATTGCGCTGAGATCTAACAATGTCATTTGCACGCCGATCCTAGCAGCACTGCTGAAATATAGAGGTCAATTTGGTCTATTATGGGACAGCAACTTCTAATTTTTAATCCCAGTGGTATTTTAAGCATGGGATAGAAGTTAAAGGGAAAAAAAGCTCTTTATAATGAAAGACGCAGACAGCTACCATCTGACCTAATTCTGCGAGGTAAGGCGCCTCGTCCCTGTCCCGGCCTGAGCTCTGCCTGTTTGTTTGTCTTTGAAGGAATATTCGCCAAAAATCGTGAGGAAAGATCAGAGCCTCAGTTTCAGAGGTTATGAATATCTTTGATGATGTTTGATGGCCTGGGTTCATAGCAATCCTACAGCTCATTCCTTAGCGTTAATTTTAAAACTCCTTCGGTATCGAATTGCTGAGTTTTTCAGAGGGAATTGAATAAACACTCTAAAGATAATGACTAAGTGGCCTCCAGGTTTTGCATTTAAAGATGTAGAATAAGAGAGACTAATGCTGGAAAATCCTACACATCCTTCTGTGTACAATTGGGAAGGTGCAGGTCATGGACCCGCTGCAGCCACAGCGAAATGCACACAGAAAATAACCAAATACGAAAAATGACTGAAAACCAGCTTATTGTTAACACAGGATCTCCTTTCTAAGTGGGGATCACAACTGTCATAAGAACCATCTCTAGCCAGTTCAAAAGCTTAAAAGTCAGAACATTCCCAATTCAAAATGCTGACCTTTATGCAAATCAACCAGGAGCAAAAAAAAAAAACCAACCCCATCTTTGAGAGCAGCGCGAGAAGTTCAAGGACCAGGGCTTGTTGCCGGGTGCCCAGACGCCGCCTCCCCCAGGCTCAGCGGCGGTGGCAGCGCCCCGATGCTGGGGGGACCCAGCGGCGCTACTCATCGAAATGAAAGCATCGGAGCCTGTGCTCCACTGCCGAGAAACTGAAGCAATGCTGACCCTGTGGACCCAGCGGAGGTTTCTTACAACAGCTGAAGCTGGGTGCTCTGAAATGGCCTGTGACAGTGCTTTCCCTCTTCTACCATCACACAGACAGGGGAAAAAAAAAAAAAGAGACAACGCATTCAGGCTCCTCTAAGTGACTAAGGACAAGCGATGCACCTGCTCCCAGAAAGGGCAAATCGTGTGTAAGAATCCACAGCGGCCGTGCAGCCATGATCTGCCGCTTGCACACATACTTACACAAAAGAAAAAAATAGATAATCGCTGTAAAACAAAAGTGTATGAAGAATAACCTGCATTTTTACTTTTTTCAACCGTAAAGGTTGGAAGTGATGTAGTACTAGCTACTACATGGGCCTAGGCCCGTTCTTCCCACCTGGATTCTCAAGCATGCTCATCAAGAGGAAAAACAGTTCCCTGTGAGATTTTAATTTTTAATAACATTTTGGCTTTAGTTCTCTTTCAGGTGCTGCTATGCCCTTTAGTAGCTGGCTCCAAATAAATTATACTACTATAAAAGGTTTTACCACCCTTTACATGAGCTAGAAGTATAAGACATTACCTGAAGGCAAAGATAAAAAGGTAATATAATTAGTTAACTTAATCTGAAGCAGAACATCTGACTCATTTAGGGTGCAGTCCCAAGGAAAGATCCTAATAAGTTAATGTAGAGAAAGAGTTTTATATTCAAATGGACAAAATTATGAGGGAATCAACATACTTGGAGTCAGACCCAGAATTATTTTTATCAACTTTTTAGTCTTTCCTTTTTTTTTTTTTTTTTTTTTTTTTTTTTTTACAATGAACAACTGTAATTCAAAGGCGCTGCAATTTTCCATGATTTACAAGCTGTAGCCAACTTTTTGTGAACCTAGTGGGAATTTCAAAACTTCCTTGACTTTATCTCTATTTCAGAGCGAATCCTGTGAATTTGGAGCTCCTTTGGAAGAGAAGAAGGAAGAGACAGTCGTAGGCTCCTGTATTAATTATGATATTTTTAGTTATTTAGCTAGATTTAGGAAAAATAAAGTCAACATACTGTAAATACATTCTCAAATCCCTAGCTTTGTGGTTTCTCAAACTGAGTCTCAGTGGAAGAGCTTCAAAAGCTACATAATTTCTATTACAAAAACAGTAAAACAAAGATTTGGGCTGTCTTTTGGAAATTGTCAATAGCATCACTATATAGCAACACTACAGATGTCTAGAAAAGAACTAACTTGTTTACACGTGTTTCAGTAGGAAGGGGGTTATTGTTCAAGGATTTCAGTGTACAAAGATCTGGCCAGTATGAGAGCAGTGTATCAGCTTCAAAACCTTCCTTCCTCCCCCGCAGAGGTGGGCTGAGGAGTAATGGTTAAGGAATCATAGCCTCGTCTTTTGGTCAAACAATTCCGGTGTCATGCAGACAATTAATAAGCAGTCAGCAGAGTCTGCAACCAGTGATTACATGAACAAAGGGGGTAGCTTTTGCATTATTTCTCAGGCCCTGATACAATATGTTGGAGTTTTTAGCCAATTGCTCGTTATTGCACTAGTTTCCTGAGATCTTGTTTTAACTAAGACACTTGGACAAAGTGACTACTTTGTTATACTCTCTGTACAATTTTTTTACTGAATTTGGGAGGATTAAATACAAAATAAGATCTGGTATCCTGTGATGAGAATATTTGAGGATCCTTCCCCAATATTCTTTCATTTGAGAGGCTTCGGGTATTTTTAATATCTGAACAGCTAGCAACAGTGAGATACGGGTGTTCTTTCCGAGTATCTACTCATCTGAGGTCTCTGACACAATAAATCTACATTTAGGGCTTTTGCATTCTCATCCAGAAAATCCCGGAGGGAGGGAGATGACGTGCATGGGGCATTTGCACAGTGCTGGGACCCCAAGCACTGAGGCTGCTTGCACGGGCAGCCCACCTGTACGGCTGCTGGCCCAGCTCCTGGCCATGGGATGGCCCATCCCACGAAAATGGGCAACATTGCCGTGGAGGAAAGGAGGACAGCAGGGGAATGAAGCCCTGCAGTTGTCCTAGCTATCCTGCTGCTTCCCCGCTTTGGTCACTTTATCAAAAAATATCCCTGTGATGAGCAATGGTGTCCAACTGCCAATGACGACCACTAACACTGAAGCAGTAATCTAAAGAGAAGAGAAGATAGGATTAAGGGTGGTCTGATGCTGATCTTGGTGAGGACCCGGGTCAGGCAGCAGCTAGAGTTACAGGTTGAAGGTCTGTGAAGGCTTGCTCCTGTCCTTTTGGAGGAAAGCATCCCAGTTTGGTGAGGGGCAAGTCTCAGCATGGTCACCCTAGTAGCTGGACTGCTGGTTCCCAGGCTGAATTTCCCCACGCAGAAACAATTTTTATGACCAGAGAGACTATTAAGCTGACCCGTCACCCTGGAAGTTCTAGCACGGACCAGCCACACAACTGGAGTGAAAACAAAGTCCTTGTGCGGGGATCTAGCCTCAACCTGTACTCCCAGTAGCACCAGTATTCCTAAATAAAAAAATAATAATAGTAAAAAATACTATTAATAAAGTGCCTTTCATCCAAGGGTATAATGCCGACATGTCATCTCTTAGGAAAACAACATTACGATGTTTCGCTTATGTCTTCCAGAGATACATTAAAAGGGATGAGGACCATATTGTAGAATAGCCACCATATGCCATTCACCCTTTGTTCTGGCTTTTTTTTTTTTTCTTTTTTTTTAGGCTTGTTACAAGTTTCTCTTGGAAGAGTGCCAATGTCAGAAGTATATACGTTATCCCTTCTTTTGGCTTCTAGAGACCTGAGATAATCTCTTCATATACAGTAGGGGAAGAAGTGTCCGGTTGAGTGATACATGGTCACACTTCTGCTACTCAGCCTTGGGAGTATCTAATAACCCAGAGTGGATTTTTTTTTTTTTTTTTTTTTCTTTTTCTAAAAAAGCCAAAAGCATTAGAACTGATAATTCAAACCCTTAGGCTCATAGACAATTCCCCTATTTCGATATTCATATCAGGACCGTTCAGGTGAGAAAAGGGTTCTAATTTTGCATATATTAGTGGGGGATGTCTGACTTCTTTTTCTTTAGGAATGGTTTTTTCTGTTAGTTTGGTACCCTCAATATTTTCCTTTTATTACCAGCATATTTCTGATTTATTGTAATGTGGGGCCAGCAAATAAGATTGTCAAAATGAGTATGCGCTTGTTACAACCCACTCAAAAAAAATAAAAAGGATTTTAAAAGAAAACAAATTCAAGTCAGTTTTAATTTTGACACTGATTGATGTTGATATTTCTGACCAGTTTTATGTTGCACAGATTTTAAACGATATCCTCCTCTGATCTTCAGTGCTGTAGTTATAAATACTTGATAGCATTTTCATAAAAGGATCTTTTTACAATATGCTTAATGAGAGCTTCTGCTTCAGATATACAAGTAAAAAGAAACCTAGCCTAATATGGTGATAGGCAGACACTCAATAAGTGGCATACATTCTCAAAAACCTCTGACCAAAAAAAGTTTCAATTATTCTACCTGTGCCTTTCACTGTCACTTTACTGTATCAATTATTCATGTAACATCTAACTGAAAAACATTATATTTAGCATTCGTTTTTAAAATTCTCTAAACAGTAGCACGACAGCTGATATGACCACAAAACCATCATTCATCACCTGTCTGCAATGATGAACCTGTCACAAACTGGGAAGAAAAAAGTTGATTTTTCCTCTTGGCTTAAAAAGAAACAAACCACAAAGTTATTTGTGATTATGCGACATTTGCTTTCCATTTCCACAGCCAGTTAGGGTTCACAAACATGAAAATCCATTATGGAATGGTACATAAAGTGTGACCGGTTCTTGTTCAGTCAATTAGTGAGCGAAGTCTGAATGTGATGTTTATCTGATAATCTGCATCTTTAGTACAGACATCAGTAAAGATGGCATTAACAAAGGATTGGGTTTAACTTCCTGGGAGCAACTGGTTCAACAAATTGCACTTTTGCTGATTATACGTTCACACAAAGCACACAGCAGCCCGTTTCCTGTTTGCAATAAAATCTAAGGACTATATATGGAAGAATATAAGCATGCGACAGAAAATAAAAGTTAACGCTAAAAATCACATTTTTAGAGCTTTGTTTCTATTCATGAAGCTTGTTATTAATGTAGGACTTTTCAGAAAACCACTGTGTGGTCTCTTTGTTTGTACTAAGACACACTTATTAAATATGGACATATTATTCCTCTGAACACAATGCTATTTTTATTTTCCAAGAATTACTCCAGTGACTTCCATATAGAAATTATCTCACACATCTGTATTCTGATTATGATATTTAGTACAAGGGTCATGAATAATAAAATTGCTAAATATGCTTATTGCCATCTATAAATAAAGGTTATCATATTCAAGGTTTTGTTTCTGGAGTGCTGGAACAAGTAGGGTTAGTTGCAAGACAATACTGCTTTAATTTTACTATGAAAATAAATACTTAAATTTATAAATATTAAAATGATTTCCAAGGTGCGGTGAGCCTAAAGGAATACTTGCAAAATAAACGCAACAGCAAAATTGCAGAAGTTCACATTATCTTAGAAAGTTCACAGACCTACTAGCAACGCACCTATAAACGTTACAGTCCCACCAAGCGGGAGATCAGCACTTGCAGCTTGATCCCATTGTACTCAGTGGTAAAAGTCCAGTTTAGTTCGGTGGGGGATAGAAAAGCAACCATAATTTGCAATTGGTATTTATCCACAGCTGTAATTGGGGGGCGGGGGTGGGGTGGGGGGGCTGTTTTTCAGTTGATGTTGCACAGCTGCATGAAGCAGCCGGGCTGCAGCAGGAGTTTCTACGCACACTGCCTGCACGGCCCCGCAGCCCAGCCGTATCCAAACGTGTTTGTAAAAGGGCATCCCTGAACTGATTGATAGGTGCTGTGGTACAGACACACACAAAAGGTGTCGGACACGGCAAGGTGCAAAAAGCCTGCTGGAGTTAAAGAAGAAAATATAGATCGTTATTTTAAAACAAACCGAAGTCTTGCTGAGAAGTTGTAGCTGCCAAAGACCAAGAGAGGAGAAACAATCTGTTTCCTACCCGACTTCAGCGGCCTCCCTAATACCATCTCGTGAATTGGAAATAACATCCAACCAAAAATCGTTCCACGCTTCTCGCACAAACGTTAGAATGTAGGACTGAATTATCTGTACCATCTGCGGACTTTGAAGAGACGACGCAAAATAGTTTAACAGTTTAAAAGCTGCTGTTCAGTTTTGTACGTTTTAATGGTGTTTCCTAGAGACTGGCTCTTACGAGAGGTGGACAGACGCGAGAGTAACTTCTCCACTTCTTTAAAACCTCGTTTACCCGCACGTTTCTTTACGCTTTGGCACGGGCCCTTACCGCGGGAAGCGTAGGACCCTCACGCGTTACCACGCACGAAGGAAGGGCCCAGGCGCCCGGCTGAAGAGCGTCCTGCCGAGCCGGAGCGGCTCGCCCGTCGGCGAGCGGAGCGGCGTCCCCGGCCCCGCAGAGCCGCTGCTGGGGTTCGCCAGCCAGCCGCGCGCGCCGGCTGGGACAGGGACTTGCCCAGCGAGAAGCCGGGTCCCCTGACACTCGGCGACATGTGCGGATGCTAACTCTGCTAATGGCGACGTTGCAGGGCAGTGGTGAGAGGAACAATGTTTGTTTTGATCGGTTTGATAATTCATTTAAAAGTATTGTACCAGCGCCATCGAGACAGAAAGCCACACCATTGTTACGAACTGGCACTGTCTCATTATGTGAAGTAATTGAAACCTGTGGGAACAATATATGATTTAAAGCAGACAGTGAGGTTCTTTTCTTAAACAACAATAACGTTGTTTTTCTATGATGCTGATCTTGCTCATGGGAGTAAACTTTGCTAAGCAAGGAGTTAGTGAAATTTTTGGTTGCTGACTTTTAATGACCAGCGATGACTTTCCAGGAATGTCACAGAATTGGGCCCTTTTTCAATAAAAACTTCTTCAATGAGATGCTTATGAATTGCATTTCTACACACACACGGGTGGGTTTCCAAGCGCTCCATGTGTGTTTAAGATCAATAGCTCAATTGACAGTAAAAGATGTGCGCTGAACCACGCTGTAGGGTGGCCGTACGTTTCTTTAGCGGGGCTTGACATTTGCTGGGCTAGAGGGATCCTGAAAACATTGCTCTCTGCTTTGCGTTAGGTTTACATCCTAAAAGTAAAACATCAAATAACAGTAGAAAACCACCAAGTGCATTTTAGTATTACACACCCCAGAGGTGCTCAATAGGTACTGAGGAATTTCTTTGCCGTAATTAAGAGGTTTGGAGACCAGATGAACAAATGACAACCGATCTTGATTTACTTGGAAAAATGAGTCATATTACTTATTATTAACTATTAAAGTAATTTAAACCCTTTTGAGAATAGATCTAATGCTGCAATGCTTTGAAGGTTTGATATGTCTTGTAATCCATAGATTATTAAAGTTAATTTCTGTGCTGAGGTCCTACTTTCAGTAAAAAAAGCATGCACACTAAAATGGTGTTGGTTTTTTTGTTTGTCTCTCTCTTTTTTATAACAAAGATGTACTTTAATTGGCTTTCTATTTATACTGCACTCAATGAAGGTATGGAGGCTGCAAGTGGGAGAAAGCTTCCACAATTCTGGCTTGCAAAGCATACAGAAAAGCACACCATTCATCCACAAGTACACCCAAACCTTTCATTTGAGTTGGGTTGTGCTTGTGGGTGCATGGCGTTCTTTTCTCTCTATTTGTTCTCCATGTATAATTTAGACTACATTTTGCTTTAGAGACCCTTAACGGATAAGGAAAAGAAGGCAATAACAATATGTTGATTTATATCACCGTGAAACATTTTTCCCCCATACTTCAAAGTAATTTTAATTGAATTTAATCCTCTTGACTTTCATTTACTTATAAATGAGTTTTAGTTGTAATGTTAGAATGAAACAGACTTTAGCAGTTAACAGGTTTTTAGTGTTTTTGATTATAGATTATTATATAATGTTTCTTGGGCTAGAAAATACTGCATGCTAAATACTGTCCCATATTAGATCATTTTAAAACCTTCCACTCTTCTACAAGTCGGAGAGAGGCATACCAGTTCAGGTTAAAACACGGTTCATTTAAAAAGGTAAAAATGTTTGAGGAAATGATTAAAAGGACTGCAAATCATTTACCAGCTTATGTCCATGATCAAGAATATATCTAAGCAGGAAATTGTAAAAAAAAAACAAACAAGAATATCTTCCAAAGGAACTACGCCATGTATAATCCCATCGGTTGTGTGCGCGCATTTATCATTTTTTAGCTCTTCATCCATAGATCATAGGACACTAAGAGCCCAATTCATTAAAAATTGAATACTCTATTTAAGCTGGGTGTTCTTATACTTGGAGAAAAAGCATGGAACCTTTTTTTTCTCCGAGAAGTCACATTTTTGCCATTCAATAAACCCTTGTTTCTCTCAGCTTCTAACTGGACAGCACTCCTCAGTTAATTACTACACAACTTTAGAGCTTCATAATTGAATGTACAAAAGAAAATTTAACTGAAAAAGCATCTGCTATGTTCTTTGAAAATTAAGGAATAATTCCCACCTGCCTTTAACAGGCACACACATGTACCCCCTCCTGCACTATTCTACCACATCTGCCCCAGCTTTAAAACTCAGTTCAGCAGGCCTGCGGTATTTGAACTCTCCTTGAAGCCTATCAGTCAGTCCCCTAATCGGTTACATTACATTAACATTATTATGTGCCATATTTGCAATTCCTACAGGATTTTCCCACCCCTGTTTATGCAAGTCTCTCCTGCACATCTCGATCGCTCGTTAGAAAACACATCAGTTCACGGAACAACTTCCAAGTCCCCAGCCTCTGTGACAGAGCCTGGTAGTCTCCGCAGCACGGACTTTGAAGATGGCACTTTGAAACAAGAAGTTGGGAAGCACCAGATGATCTAGTGTCCTAATGAATGAGATCGTCATAATGAGGATCTAGTCTGCTAATGAATAAGCTGGGTGTATGGGATGGGCAGAAGCCACCAATGAGCATTTTCTGGGTTTCTGAAGAGACAGGGAAGGCTTTGAAGCATTTAGCAGTAGACTTTCCTGCTCTCTGGCAGAAACACGGTCAGATGTATGGTGTACAAACAACACAGTACCTGTCATTTCAAAATATACCGCATACCCTAAGGATCTTGGTTACCAATATCCAGACTTACACCTTACATAGTTACAAATCTAATTTTGATATTAGCTTTCAAGTTAGCACATCTATATTTGCACTGCTGACTGGGCTTTTCTGCCATCCATACCACTACATACAATCCTGAATTAGAAACGTATACACAGACCTGTCTTCTCCATTGCAGCAGAGGGGTTCCTTCTCTCTACAATATATGATGCAAAAATAAAAAAAAATCCTTACATGAGACAACTAGCAAAGAGCAAGCCACCCCTCTCCCGAAACGTGCATATTGCTTACATACCAACTGTTTGTTTTTCTGACGCATAAATCACGCATTCAGTAAGTTGTTATTGAAATGTATTTATGCTCATCAAGATAAATCTCCACCCATAAACCCCGAAACTTTTGTGTCTATTAGAGAATTTCAGAACTTCATTCATGTGTACTCTGCAGACATAACACCTTTACTGACCCTGTTAATGCACCTACTGCCAGCTAAGCTTACACAATACAAGGAGTTATGTTTTCCAGGGAGAAGCCCATTAAAGCCAAAAGAAATTGCCTGTCTGCATTTGCATCCACTGTTATGGAAGAGTATAAGATGGAAAACACAGGCTTCAGGCAGATGCAGAAGTACTGTTATTAAAGGTGTACACGTAGCAAGCACCATCCCACACTCTTAGTCCTGTAACCACTGTATCCTGCTATACAATAACATGCTATTTCCTATTCAAAGTAATTACTGATGAGGGCAAATGCTGAATTTTTAATGGAGCCCAATGTAGGCAGCAGAATGCTCTAAATGAGAAATAATAGAGACCCGGTCCTAAGAGATATATCTGTCTCTAGACTTTGCTTAAGAAAATTAAATGAGGCAAATAAAGTACGTAAACATAAAGTTTGCAGAAAATGCAGATTAAATGCCTTGTGCTAACTAGACAAGTGTGGATTGACTGAAGTTTTTCCTCAAAGAAACAATCTTCTACTCTTTCCACGTGCTGTCATCATGAGTGGAGGACGTTCTCCTCCATTACCAGCAGCCACCTAGGTTCGACAGACAAACCTTGTGGTTTCCTGCACCGGGAGATGTCTGCCGGACAATCAGCAACACAAAGAAAGTGAAGTTGGGCTGGAATAAAGACCCAGGACAGGACACAGCCTCCCTGCGAGTCTGGGCTCTTCAGAAAGTGAGAGAAATGGTTAAGGAAAGCTCCCTGCAGGAGACGGTTTCAGAGCTTTGCTGTCAGTATTTTTCCACTTCTCCTGGCTGATGTACAATAGCAGTTCAGCCTGCTCGGTAGCTGTTATGCCATAGCATGCCTCATAACATACCCTAATCCTTTCAAGTACTTTCAGTACCAGCTATGGATTCAGTAAGTGCAAGCTGGGTTAAAGGAGCAAAGCAACCTGGTTTTCCACTTTTTGTTCAAGTTTCTTCCTAGGAGTACACAGAAATTAGAAGTGGCCCCTTTTTTCTTGTACATACAGATGTTCGTTGCTAATTACTACAGTTGAGACTGCGACCCGAGAACTGAACTGCAGCAAGCGCTGCAGTCTCCACTCTTGTTCTCCGAGGTTGCGCTACTGATCCTGGAAGTGGGAAAGGCACGGTTTAGCATTTGTCAGGCAGCACGAGCAAAGTATTTCGAGGTTTATTTTATACAATCTATTGCTCGTCAATCCCTGAGGTCAGTGCCAGAAGTTGGGCGTTACTGTAGGTCAAAACCAGAAATTATGTTCAAAGAAGAGCCGTGCGATTCTCTACGCAGAGGGAAGGGGTCTCCGGGGAAGGCAGGCACCACGCCAGGCGGACGCAGCCACTCGAGAGAGCTAACACAGCACCGCTGCCCAGCACCCACCACCCTGCGGAGACCCTGCCCCAAGGCTCACACCCAGAAAAGCCTACCCCATTCGGAAGAAGGGGCTCTGCTTGGCATCCCCCGGAGGCACCACGGCTGCCGGAGGTGCGGCCGCCCCAAAAGGGTGTAAATTACTCCGCTAGGAGGGACCAGTCCCAGTTTAGGGTGCCAGTGGGCGGCGCAGCAGCGAAGCCCTTTGGGATGCCCCCCCTGCCCACCGCCGCCTCCTCCGGCAGCAGGGCCGGCCGTGGTGTCCACCTGGTTTAAAGCCTTTTAGCACTTCATAAAGCGGCCCTTAGCAAGCCACAAAAGTTTACTCATTTCCATATGAGTTGTAAACGGCGGAATGGGAAAGCCTGTGCTTTACAGGGAAAGTCTGTGCTTTACAGAGGAGAAGAGGAAAGGTTTCACGCGCTTCTTCAGAAGGCCGCGGCTGAAAGGGGAGAGACGGCCTCCTCCGGCGGCCGCAGCTCCGCGGAGGGCTGAAAGGCAGGAGGAGGTATGAAACCTGGCCAGCGCCAAACTTCATTCACAGCAAACCACGTGAAGCAGGCGATAAACCAGCTAATTTTATCTACGTCCGGGGATAGGCTAGAACGAAAATACCTACTACTTTCAATAATCTACTGATATAGCCAGTTAATAAAATCATGAATACTAATAATTATTATTAATAACAAATGAAGGAACCTCCACAAAGGCTGGGATTAAAACATGATGCAGAAAACACGATACAACTGACCAGATGAAGGTCAGAGCACCAGCAATTACAGACCGGTTAGACAAAACATCTTCATCCAATGATTTATATTTTTATGAATCAACCAAACGCACTTCTAGTTGTGCATTAAATGAGGTTAAGATTACTATTACCATGGAAAGCTGAAGAATTTCGTTCAGCCCTATCTCAGCATACAGTGACACAGAATACAACTCAGAATATGAGAGCTGAGAATGTCTGGTGTTGTACAATACTATATTAAAAACATGATTGAACTGTGGCTGGCAAGATCTCAATGCTTAATGGGATATCAGTGTACTGCAGGAATGCCAGCATATGGTATTCCATATTCTTGATCTATGTAAGAGTTGCCTTTTATATAGCTCTTGATATCCACAGACCTCAGACTGGGTTTGTACTCTTTTACATCACCATAAGCATTAAAAACGTTATAACTAAAATGTGAGAACGGAGTGCACCTGACTTTATCACGTGGTGTTATGCTAATATACCGTGTTAATGAGCTATACTAGGAATATTGAAAATGCAATAGCATCTTAATGCAATATTGATAAAAGACTGACATTCCTGCTCATTCTATCTCACTTGCAACAGCGCCTGGCAAATTATAGCTGTATTTTCACCATCATAAACTTAGAGGAAACATGTCCAGGGTCTGTCAACAGTTGAAAATAGTATCCACCGTACATTTGTGTCTGTCCTCTTCATAAAATGTTTAATGCACTGTTTTGCAGCACAGTTTATATTTCACGTGACCAATATATGAAACTCTTTCTATGTAACGCGAGATCATGTAATAGCTATAGTAAACAAAATGTGCAATAATATTTATATACATCTGCTTTATATATGGGGTATCAGTATGTACGTTCATATGCACAATATTCAGTCGTGTGTATACATAGTAGTGCGACATTAACTCTTAAAAGGCTCGAAATAACTTTCTTTTTTTGTTGTTTGTTTGTGGAAATGGAGTTATGTGAAGCTTGCCAGCCCCTTTCACAAGGAAAGTGGGATGGAGAGGCAACTAGCCTTTTAAAAATGCTACATTGAATACCTGAGCATTTTCACTATTCCGAGTAGAACTCTATTAGCATAGTACGAGCATGATAATATACTTACAAACATACAGCCCATTTCAGCCATCAGTTTATCAAAGTTCTATTTGCTTTATAAATAAAACACTACGAGAAATTATTCCATAAGATTAGGAGGCAAATTCAGCCTCTGTGTAATTCAACAGACTTTAAAGGATTGCTCTAGAGAAGAATTTGGTCCTCCAAATCCAATGTATTCGAGAAGGAGTTTCAAGAAAAAATGGGGGTTTTTTAACAAGAGTTTTACAGATGTCTGCTAAAACCTTAATAGAAGCTTTGAGCCAGAGACTCCTATAATTCAACCCCTGAACTTTTGAACAACAATTTTATTTAGAAAGTTGATTTATTCATAAGTAAATAGGATACAGTGTGGATGAAGTACAAGGGATCAGGAGGCAGTTATTAGATTTATAAGTACAAAAGCCTCACTGTTGCAGACAGTGGAGGCTCAGCAGTTACTGTACCTTTCAAAACTAATATGTAACCATATCTGTTTTAAAAGAGTGATTCATATTACTCCGAATGCATGAGAAACTCTTTCTCATCCCCACCACAGGAAACTTGAGTCTGATTTTAATGAGCTTCAATTGGAATGTGGCCTTTGAAAAGTAGTGCATTTGAAAAGATGGAACATTAAATTTTGTAATGATGTAAAACATCTTCAATTTTTGACAGGACAATGGTGCTTATTGTGCTTTATGGGCCCAGTGGTGATTCAAAGGTCACTTTGTATATGACTCCACAGACAGGGGCAGCAGTGAATGAAAATTAGGTTACATGTGATCAGCTTTATTATTAATCAGACGAAAATGGATTTTTAACATTTTTCTAATGAGCAACAGAGAAAGAAGAAAATACCATGAATAAAACTACAAGAGGGAACAGCAAGACCGAAATGCACGATATGCATAACCAAATTAATGTGTATTAAATCTGAAATCCTTAAATACTGGCTCAAGAAATAAAATGCAGCTGCATATTTTTGTGTCATAAATATAAGGAAAACTGCTGAAATACCTACTGTAATTTACTATCTCTGTCCTTTGTTTATAACTAACTAATGAACTGATTTCTTCATACAGTATATTATAGCAGCACCAGATAGCACTGCTATGGTTAAGGTTGTGTCAGCATTTCCATTATAAATCCTGTTTTTCAGGGGTTTATAACTCAGCTGTAAAAATGCAGCCCAGGCTAAAACTTGGCATACAAGGTCTCTGCCAGGAAGCACCATTTATTTTACAAATTTCCCCAAAATGTCTCTCGGAATATTCTGGTATCACATGAATGTGAATTATACAAATACTGTAAAAGTTGACTAGTTGAGGACTCTGCATTTGTTTAACTTTAGAAACAGGTTTGATTTAAAACAAACAAACAAAACAAAACAAAAAAAGCATGCACCTTTATAAAAAGACAGGCTAACATGTCTTTGCTCTGGAAAGAGCTAAAAGTTAATAATATTTTTTAAATCCTTCAAAACATAGCTCTTAAGTGGAGTACTGCTTTTTCATACCCTGGAATATTGTCCTGCTAAATAAAACATAGTGCTACAGAATTAGATTGTTGTACGTTTACCATTGGATCCACACACTGCGAATGAACTCGCATTAAACCTCACATTAATAAAGCGCTTGATCACAAGAAGCCTGTGTGTCTAGCTCTGTGTTTGGCTCAGCCAAATGCCATTTGGCTATCAAAGTCCTGTTTTGATTAGCAACTAGTGCCAAGAAGCGGGGAGAGGAGTGGCTTGCAGAAACGAGAAACGCTTCTTTTCGCAGTTAATCACCCAAAGAGGAGCAGAAAAAAACCCCACAGAACAGCGATGGCTGAGAAGCAAATCCAAAAATCAGCCCTTCTGACAACAAAATGTACTGCAGGTCCCCATCTTGCCAGTCACCGGCGCTGCTGCGGAAAGCTCCCGGGCAGGGCCGAGGCCATCTCATCGCAAGCACCCTAATTCTCAACTTTGGAGGAACGCTGCCACTAAAGTGCCCCAAAGGAACGTTGGAGAAAGAATGCGACGGCCAAGTTACAACAGCAAAAAGCACCAGCCAGCATACGTGATGGTGTTATACGAGAGGCTGGGAGTACTTTCTGTCTTTCAAACAGATTTACTGGGATGTAAACGGGGCGGTGGGCAGCAGACGGCGGGGTAAAGAGCACTGCACTCTCCCGCCCTGCTCCCTTCCACGGCACACGCTCCCAGGCTTGGCACGGGGGGAACAGACGCGGCCTCCTGTCCCGTTTGTGCTGCCCGTGCCCAGCCTGACCCCAGGATTCCAACACCGGGCTTTCCTGAAAGCACCCCACAAGTCCATATGAGGATGGGTGCCGCATCCCGAGCGGAGCTGTTGTCCCCAGCCGCACAGCATTAGAGTACGGAAAAGAGGCGAGTCAACCTTTTTCATGTCACTCCTTCCATCTAAAACCTTACTTCTGTGGCTAAGCCGTAAACCGGAGAGGAGGAGCGATGGTGCAGCAGAACCCGGGCAGCGCTGGCTGCAGGCTGCTCCGAGCCCAAAGCCAGGGTGCCCCAAAACCCGCGGCAGGACACCAGCCACCAGCCTGGCCCAAGGACCCTGACCACAGCGGCTCCAGGCACCGTGGAGCAACTCCCTCCCAGAGCCACTTCTTTCTGATGAACGCCCGGACCTGCAGGGAGGGTTTCTTGCGCAAGCCTTCCCACGTCCCTGCGCATCCAGGCAAGAGCAGCCACAGCCTTGGCCCGAGGCTGCTGAAAGAACACTACCCAAGCTGCAGCGTAATTGCGCTGTCACGGATATTCCAGTCGCCTCTGCCATGGGAAGTACATGAGAAAGAAATCACTTCGGCACATTCGGGACTGTTTACTTTAAACAATAAAAAAGAAGAGAAGACTGCAAGAACGAATGTGCTGTAGCTTACACCGAGTCGTATGGCACCCCTCCAGCGCTGTGAGCGAGTAGGTCCTTCCCAGCACCACGAGCCCATGCTACGACAAAGGGATGCTCTATCGCAGCCACAGAGCGGTGCTGCCCACGTAAAAAACAAGCTCCCAGTAGAAGCAGGAATGTTTGACTGACCGGTGGCTGAAGACACGGCCCTTGCCAGCAAGACAGACCGACCGAATGTTACTGACAGCAGAGGGTTTGAGGGGAAACCACAGAAATTCCCCTGCATCAAGACTGCGTGGCAATATCGCTACCCGCTACAAAGCCCAGAAAGGGGCTGCACCGTGGCTCCTGTCCCCCCAGCCCTCCTGGGTTCAGAAGGGAGAAGGTTTCAGCAAAGTCTTACTGCGGTTCCAGGGTGCTCCTTGCTCTCCTGCAGAGAGGGTGCTGTGGCAGCGAGCTGCACCCCGGCTTAATCAAGGGAGAGATGAGAGCAGCAGGACACGGTGCCCGGTTAATGACGCACAGCTGCTCTGCTGGTGTTTCGTTAGCCTCTCGCCCCTTCACTCCAGCGACGGGCCAGGGAGCCTTACCCAAACAGACTTTTACACGGGATGTTTTCTTGCTTTCTGGCTTATTTCTGGGGGAAGATACATGGATAATTAATTTTCCAAGTATTGTATCTGAGTTTGTGATTCTGCTCCCAAGGAGGGCAGGGAGTACTGAAGCCTGTTGGTACGCTTTGAAAGGGAAGAGGGGGGAAGCAATCTAAAACACATATTCTGTTAAATAAGGATGCAAAATGGATATTTGATCACTCTATGGGTCAGTCCCTGATGAGTGTTTATTCCGTTGGCAGTGATCTCTATGGCTATCCCAGGTGGCAATATTAATGTATGTTTCTTTAAGAAAATACATAGCATTTGCGGTAAAATATAGAGGATGTGCTATAGTATTTTTGATTATTAAGCTAAATAGCCATGCAAAATGACTATAGCATATTGGCACTGATTCCTGCTGTACTGAGGCTCCTTTGTGAAATTAGTTAATTAGTTCTCCTCCCCACCCCAATCTTCGTTTGAATAAATTTGTGGTTAGCACAAGTACGAAGACTTTTGCTTTTCTTGGCTATTTTTTTCTCTCTCCCCCCCCCCCTTTTCAAGGCAAACTTCACCCATCTACTGGGATAGCACCGTTCGCTTTGGATAAAGATGACTGGCTAAAGAAGTAACATTTGCAAAAACGTATTTTGTGTAGCAAAAAAGCTGCCCATGCTTTCTCTGAACGTAACTGTCCATCAAGGCATAAGGTGAATGAACGGATTCTGCAGACTGTTACAAGCTCGTTAATTCTTTAATAAATTAGCCACAAAAAAAGTGTTAATTGACTAGTAAAAATGTTTCGGGATTCTTTGGGGAAAAAAGCGTAAGTGCTGGAAAAGCATATACTTAGCAATATGTAAAAAATACAGGTTTTTAACTCAATTTCTGAGCCTTCTTTTACAACAAAGTGCAGAGAAAGACAGATGAAATTATATTCTGACTACGTACACTGAATAAGCCCAATGGGAACCTCTGTATACAGTTATCAGTGGCACCGAAATCTGCTTAGGAAAGCAACAAGTCTTTTGTTCTGTTGACAACAGTTATTACAATTAATTCATTTTGTGATTGGTATTTGCACTGAGTGACAAGGTGTTATTTTACCTCAGTAAAAGTTAAAATGGTAATACCTACATGCGAAATAACACTGAGTTTGCTATCACTCACTCAATAAAAGAAAAGCCTCTCTTCAGAAATGCCGGCTCAGCCACCACTCTTGCAAACCTGAAGTATTAGCATCAGGCTTCTCCCCCTCCTCTTCCCACAGATTTTTTTATTTTTATTTTTTTTTCCCTCTTCTAAAAGTTTCTTTGCAGGGGGCGGGGGGGGGGGGGGGGACGGACACGGACAACGACTAAAAAGCAAGGTTGTCTACTTTCTGCTAAAAGACAGAACAAAACATAAGCGAACACAGCAAAAGGCCTCCAAATGCTCAGCTGCATCCTGGGGAGAGATCCTCACTGTAGATACGGGCTACCTGCCCAGGGGTGGCACTGCCGAGGGCAGGACTCGGTGTCCTCTGGGCCGAGTCCCACCACGCCGGACTGCAGCAGGGCTGCCACAGGCAGGGAGCGGTTCTCGGGGCTGGTGGGCCGACAGCATCCCCTTGGTCGGGGGAGGAGAGAGGCAAGCCCAACCACGAGCACAGTGCCAGGATGCTCTCCGTGCCGCGCCGCCCCGGGAGCGGTGACAAGGAGAGTCCTTCATCCCTGAGGCTGCGGTGCTCCGTGCAGGTGGGACGCCGTCGACCCACCCCTGGCGCGGCACACAACAGCAGATTTGCTGCCGTCCCGCTCTTTGCAGGGACAAAGGAGGCATCGAGCCCCGGGGGGGGAAGAGGAGGGTCTCCTGCAGCTCGAGGCAGGGCAAGGTGCGAGGCAGATGCCGGTGCTGCGCGAGCCATGGAGCTCAGAGCCACGGCTATGAGTTACAGGGCTTCGGGGCTACTTCAGGTGCTGCTGAGAGCTGCCCACCTCGCGTGCCACGAGGAAAGAGCCGCGCAGAGGCTGAGGGACCCCGAAACCTGGGGAGCCGCACCGTACCACCAGAGAAGCCGAGACCCACCACGACGACCAATTTCAGACCCAGCGCAGCCACGCCTGGATCCGGCCCCTCTCTGTGTCTGTGTACGGAGGAGGCCCCTCAGCTGGCCGGCGGACCCTCAGCTGCCCATTTTTGGCACAAGAAAGACACAACAAGCAGCGAGGAGCGTTAGATGATATAAATTTTACCTTTTGTAGCAGGACCCAGCAAACCAAGGAAAGTTTGCAGCGCTAGCAAATGGCAAATAACCCATTAGCTATGGATAGTTCAGCACGTCTCTACTTTTATTATAAGTTAGCCTCACTAAACCATTGACTTAACAGAGAATCATTATAAATCCCCATTTTGAATTTTTTTATTAGCAGTATTTATCACCTTCTCAAAATCAATCCTATATTTTTAAATTAAAACAAATGACTACTTGTACTGCAATCAATATTAGTACATTTCCCTTTTTTAAAAGGAGAAAAAATGGAATACAAAGAAATGTCCTTCTTTGGCTGCATCAATCCAATTTCAATATAATTCAATATTTAATAAATATAATCCTCCGTGTCTGTGCAGAGAAACATCATAAAAAATGCAAAAGGTTTCCTGGTCTCCAATAACTTGCATGAAACAAAGTGTTTCCTTATTCCTTCCATAAATACTGCAGTCTTACGCTACTGGTTTTTTCTTCCTGTGTATTAGAAAGAGTTTGCTCTGATTATGTATAAGAAAGGAGGTCTACATATTTCATGATTAAAAATCCAAAACGCTACCTACCACCTCCAAAAAAATTTCCATCTTTATCTCTTTGTACTTCTTTGGCTTGTTGTTTTTGAAAGGGCAAAAAAGAAAAACCTTATATAATACCTAATTTGTACATCTGCGGTTTCCCTCTGACTTGTGTAGGCACCATATGTTTTTAATTATCATAATAGCCTTAAAGAACCTGTTCAGTGGGAAACACATACGATCCTTTTATTACTGGTTTGTAATTTAAACAGTTTTAACAGAAAAGGTCTGGCTATAAGGGACTGAGAGGCACAAAGGTCTAAAAACCCTGTTATTGACCTCTGAAAGCATGAGTTCAGATCCCACCCACCGAGGTGGGACCCGGCTCTCCCGCCTCTGACAGAGGTAATCAGTCGCATGTGAAACGTCTCTTCGGGACCTTAAAAGACATAATCTCCAATCTCAAATGACTCGACATTTCAGTCAGCGACTGACACAATGAAACTGGGGTCTATAAACATTATCGCGCACCCGATCTGTGCTTTCTTCTCCCTGGCGAAAGCTCGCAGAGCGATGGTGCCGTAGGAGAAGCCCTATGAACACCAGAAACCCAGAATTTCAGCAATTCTCATTAGTTGTTGCCCTTTCAAATTCCCGGTTTTGTCCTTTATGCAAATGCAAGACTGGTGAGCACGCCAGTCTCCCAGCCATGGGAAACAGTCAGATATTCGGAGGTAGGAATTAAATTTAACAAGTTCAATTCACTCCTGATTCTGGACATCTAAACACATAATCAGTCAGATAATGTTATTAATTATCATTCAAGCGACAACCTTTGACACTGGCATGCTCCCACAACCTCCCTACTCCAATAACTCAAACAGAAAATCGTTGGCATGAAAACCCACAGTCTTATGAACAGAAATTGCAAATAAGCAGGCACTGAACATACAACTGGGAGTGAGCAAAATCCCCCTTTTCAGAGAGAAAGCAGAGGCTCACACAATAGCTCAGTCACTTGACCCAAAATGAAATTCTGCACAACTTCGTCCCAAAACAGATAATTTACACCCCAAACAAAGAGCTGTGGGGACCAGAGGGTGGGGAAGGGAGCCTAGCTAAAATTACACTGAGGCTGGAAGTCGTTATGGCTCCATCTCGGGAGATGGATGGTGTCCTCATTAGAACAAAGCTTTATTTAGACGGACGGACAGAATCCTTATTAGAACATTAGGCTGGAAAAATTTAAATGTCAGGAAATACAAAATTAAGATTTTGCAAATAAATGCTGACTTGCAGGAAAAAACTTAGAGCTCCCTGTACAGATCCCACTGGAGATGCTTAGGAAAAATGAAATCACTCAGGAATGGCAATCTTCCATGCCAGTCTAACCCTTCAAGGGTATTCTTGGAAAACTCCGCTTCACAAATGCCAGAGGAGATCCTTCTTCTTGGGCAAAGTGGTTTCCACTTGTGATCTGATGCTATCGGCTCTGTCCCTGGCAGCAGGCTGAGCCCAGAGGGAAGGGAGGACTCAGGAGCTGCCTCCTCCCACCACCTGTTTCAGGGGGAGCCCACCCAGAGGAGGATGTGCTGATGTTGGGAACACATTTCCAGCTGCACGGACCCCCAGAACTGTGAATCGGCCACTCCCCGTCCCCAGGCCCTCTGCTTTCTCCGGGGAAACTCAGGTATTTTGCAGTGATGGAAAGACAGCTTAATTATCTTGCATACAAAAAAGACGGTCATTGTTTTCCATTTTACCTGAAAGCTAATGGATCTTGGGATACCAGACGTGGATGCTCAAAATCCCCTCTGGAGCCTTTCTGGTGATTTGTCGTCTCTTGGTTGCCTTTGGTGCACACCGGTCTCTGCCGAGGTAATATGTGAGCTATTGCACACTAAAAGCAGATTTTTGAGAGAGGCAGTGCGTGCACACACACATACACCCACACCCACCCAGACACCCTCCACCCCTTGTCCTGCACCTTGCTTGCGGGTCCTGCTCCAAAGGGCAGTGACCTGAGGAGGAACTTCCCATCTCACGGGCTGTGGTGGTTTGGGTAGAAAAGGCAAGGCAGGATTTGCTCCTGAGAGAGGCATAGCGCTGCAGAGCTGTGCACGGCGCAATCCTTGTCCTCTCATCCCAGGGTCATGAGAAAGAGCTGTGGGTGCTGCTGGTCCCTACGCTTTGCTGAGACAGACCCAGGCAGCTGGTGAGACAGACATGCCGATGGAGGTAGCCATCTCCACTGGCCTCACCGGAGCTCCCTATTCTTCTTGGATGCAGCGATTCTCACGTGGCACAGGGTCACCCACCTGCATGTCACGGGCCTGTCCTCTTTGCCAGGCTCTAGGCCTCCACACTGAACTTTCTACTTTGGCCAGAAGGGCATGCTTACGGAAACAGTTTCTGCTGGGATTAAAAAAAAAAAAAAAAAAAAAAAAAATTCTTGCATTTGATCTTCTAAATAAACAATGATTTTTCTCTTTGGGTTTTTGGTGGGGGTTTTTCTTCAGTATGAATCCAGTGAAAATCTAGTTTTCCTTTCCCACAGCTTCACCCACAAAATCATCAGGATGAAGTTTTCTGGTGAAACAGAAGTGCTCAGTGTTTAACTTGCAGGAGGGGAGGATGGCAGGGAACACCACATGTTGCAATCGCACAACCAGAGGACGACTACTCAGCAGGCAAGCCCTGCTCTCGCACAGACATGTTTGTGTACCTCTCACACCACCTGCTAAGCAACTGACTCTGCCGAGCCACCGGCAAAGGAGGGAGCACCGACATACCCCACCAGAACGTATCTCCTCGCCTTTGAAAAGACACACAGGATCGATCCCTCTGTTGAATTCATGTCCACCACCACCGAGTCAAGTCAGCCTAGGGACCCTTCATGCTACAGGTCTCAAGCAAAGTGCTTCCGCCTTGTCCTCTTCTTCTCTCATACACGTACAAACACAGTTCTACCTTAAGAGAAATCTCAGTTCTGGGCCCAAGAAAACTCCTTCTTTTTCTATTTAAGGATCCTCCTTTCACGGTAAGGATCCTCCAAATTTCCAAAAAGTGGATAACAACAATACCACTGTGATCCCATCTGTACACAGCAATGGCACTGTAATGCGTAGAACATAAAACACCAAATTCCCACAGACAGCATCTGTCTTACTACAAACAATGGACCATTATCTTGTAAATAATTCTGATTAAGCTGCAGCATTTTCCACAACAAACAGTAGGGGAGCAGAGGGTGAGGATCTTTCTAGTGGGAGTGCCGGTTTTCTCCTTCCCCAGCACTGACACTCAGTTTTTTATTCAACTGATTGGCCCCCTCCGCTCCCCGCTCTGTCCCCCATGGCTTGGTTTTCATCTTCTGACCTTATCCAGCTGTCAATCATTTTGGCAACTAAAGAGGGAGCCATCACGTTAATGGGATTCCCACCTCTATCCTTTGGGAAAGTATTTCTGGTTTGGGTTTTTTTTTTTTTTTCTTTTTCACCCCAAGGTACAGTTATATAATGATTAGTGAATACACCCATAAACCCTCCTATTATTAAACAGTTCTTGTGTTAGGGGGCAGAAAAATCAGCCACACCGCCGGGTGCATGTTGGTGCCGGTCAGAGTTTGGGGATGTCTGGTTGTGCCAGTGATGCATCTCGGTGTGTTTGGCAAGTGGGTGAACATGGCACGGGAGCAGACTTTGCTGGGCAAAAGCTGTCGCCCTCTTCAAACTCTCAGCAGGGAGAGCAGAGCCCTCAGCCGCCTGCGGCGAGGAGCGGGGCTGGGGGCTCGCCAGCCCGTGCCAGTGCGGTACCTGCATCCGCAGCTCCCACCTGCATCCATAGAGCTCCCCTGCACTCCAGCTGGCAGACTAAACCAGCAAGAGGTTTACCAGGAAGATTGGAAAGGATTTAAAGGAAAACCAAGTGCGCAGACCGGAACAGGGTTGGCTGTGCAAAGTGACAAGTGAAACAGGACACAATTAGGGCTAATGTGGTCCTTTCTCCTAAAGTCCACAAACTGATCTATGCAGCAGCTGTGAACCGAGGACAGCCCCCAAGAAATCCTGAATTTCATCTTTACCCTGTTCATTTCAAGGCACAAACCTTTTCTTATGTCTCTCGATAAATGGCACATCTCTATATGGCTGAAGTGTTGGTTTTCCTTCCTTGCATCCTCTTAACTTGCCTTTGTTATACATGCGAGCTGTTCGGGATCAAACACACTTCCTGGCTTGCATAAAAGGAGAAATAATATAAAGTAAAGCAGTAAGGACTAATCTCGGATGGTAATGTTGAAAAGCAGGCAATAAAAATTTTACCTTACAAGTAGCGAATTGAAGGCACTGCCATTCAATTGAAAACCAGACAACAGCCTGTTTCAGGCACCAGATCGGCGAGTGTCAGCAGGAACTGCCGAGAACCGCGGGGACCGAACGCTGAGCATCAACGCTGACGCTGAAAAGGAGGGGACAAACCGTGGCAGACAGCGTGGCAGGTCCTCGGTCCTGCCAAGGGCCTGCTCGCGCAGGCACAGGACTGGAGGACCCGGAGGCTGGCAGCGGGAGGGGGCCGAGCATCCCGCCGGACACGTTGCCGAGCCACTGACTGCCTCGGGCGCGGGTGCTGCACCGCGCCGCACCACGGCTGGGGCTGGTGTGCTGCGGCGATGGTCAAAAACCGGCGGCTCAACCCAGCTGGCACCGCGAAGAGCCCTGAGGTCAAAATTCACGGCTTTGGTGGAAAGATGTTATGGCCAAAATATGGCAAAGCTCCTGCAGGTGCAGAGAGCCCCCGAGCGCCGGCTGCTCGGCACAGGTAGGGGCTGAGGCCAAAGGCGGGTTTCAGCACCGGGTTCGCCGCACTGTGCTGCTCGGGAAGTCAGGCTCACGAACGCTGCTGAGTTATTGAAGGGATATACACACCCAATGCGTATTTTCAATGTGTGTTTATTTTCATCAATAAATTTTTATGGCTTACTGTAGTTATATCAGAGGAGGAAGCATTTATACACTGAGGACTTACATAATGTTCTTCATCTTCAAAGTACTTTACAAACATTAATTAATTCATTCATCCTCACAGCACTCCTACCAGGGAGATAAGTACTATTATTTTCCCTTTCACAATGGAGAATCCAAAGCAGAAAACTTATTTTTTCCCATGGTCAGTGAGTGAATCACAGGTAGACCTGCAGGAGGAGTGAGGGCTGCCAGCCTCAGAATGTGAGCCCCCCTTCCCCAAAGCTTACTTAAAAGACTTGTGTCCTGCCAGAGTCATGGCACATATCGGGATATGCCTTGTGTTTTTCCCTTCAGTAAGAGATAATTAAGGAACAATTCCCTCTCTGATCCCCAGCACGGCATGCTATTTTCTACCCCACTGTTGCTCTGCGAGCTGAACAATGGCTGTTCTATGCAGGGAACGGGGCTACAGACACCCTGGATCAGAGGAGACTGGCTTAAAGAAACTTCCTGGCTTGCATCTTGCTCCACGGACAACGGGGTGGGCTAGGCGACTTGGGTGCAAATGCCTGCCGTGGGGGTGGCTTCAGGAACACCTGTTTGTGAATGGCAATGCTCCAGGCAGGGGCATCTGTTAGCTGAAGTCACTTGCATCCAGCATACCTATCTAGAAATTTCACGTAGTAGAGAAATTGTTGTGGTTTCCGGTATTTGGTCTCAAACCTAAGTGTATTCCTTTTACATTCGTGTGGGAGGGATGCATGGTGCTCCTAGTTCACCTCTGTGGTAGTGCTGTAAATAAACCTCTTTCCTATCTGCTCCTTGCCAGCAAACGTGTGGCTGCTTCAAATGGCAGTAACAGTTACTGTGAGCTTGAAAGGCTCAATTTCAAGGCATGCCAAAAAATAAAATCGTGACCGGGTCTTCTAAGGAAGCATTCAGATCAGAGAACTTAAAATCAACACTGGGGATGGCAAGCTGGGAAAAAAAATCCTAATTTTATAAGTTCTGAGAAAGACGCATTTCACCTGTTATAATCCTTGTTAGTGAACATGTTACCCACCCTGGGTTTCTTCCCCACCCATAGTTTATGTTTTGACAATAATAAAAATGCGCAAACCCCCAAACCTTCTAGGTAATTTCCTAGCTTGGAAAAGATACGTTCATGAGCAAAATAAATTGCCAAGTTAAGCCGTGGCATATTGCAGAAGACATGACACGATCACATCCTACTGTGGCAAGGCCAGTACCTAGATGTTGCTTCGGAACAACCAGAACAATTGTTTAGCGAGAAATGTTTTTTGCATATGACTCATCAACCCTTGAAAACAGGATTTCTTATATAATACGAGTGCTGACACAGCCTTCACTTGAGTGGTGTGACTGCAGCTGTATAATTACAACTTAGATTTGATGTTATGGACCTTAGGTTACGCCATTCAGACAAATGCTCCATTGTATTACAGAGATATTTTTTCCTTAGTCATATTGCCCACAGGACAATAAGGACTATATTCACTGCATAAAAGTTTAGGCATGTAACAGCCAGCGGTATTACACAAGATGAGATTATACCCTATGGGGGTTAAATGGATTCATAATTGCCACTTTTTCTTGTCTCTTTTTTTCTTTGCTCCTAGTTGATACTTTTTTGGAAGTGCTCTCCAAATAAAAGGAAGAACAATCTCACACTGAGTCTGGATAAATGTTACAGTTGTCTCACAAATGCTGTATTATTTCTAACCCTTCCAAAATAATATAATTGTCCTACTGCTGAACTACAGATTTTTCTCAGTATGACACAGAACACTAAAATGTCAGGTCCTGACTCATGGTGTTTTGGTGGAATAAATAAAAAGTACCAATATGCTATTCAAAACTGACAGCATTAATGAAGATGTGACACTGGGAGCCACAGTCATGTTTTCCTTTAGCCTCCATTGCGTACTCGGCGGTGCACCAAACGACAGGCCACCTCTTACAGGTCCCATCCTGGAAACACTTACCATAGACCTGAGCGATACTACTGGGACTGATGCAACTGGTTGCTCGTTATCCTACGCTTGTTTTATCTTGGGTGGATCGTACACAGGTCTGAGGAGGGAGGCTAGTCTCAGGACGCTTATCGCACATTCTTTCCATGGGAAACAGAAAGGAGAGTTCAGTGCTATCTGCAGTACCGAAGACTGTGCCTTAATGTAAGGCCAGGCAAGATTAACCAAGAAAGATCACTCACGGGCTGTATGCTCCTGGTATCTCTCCACTGGGATAGACGTTGTGTACCCATCACTCACTAAGGCTCTATTTCCCGCTGCAGGACTAGACCCAAGTATGTAGTCTGCCCTGGCCAAGCACCCAGGCGTTAATACTTACACACTTAATCCATCCCACATTACTCATATTTAACCCAGTGGCCTCCACAAAAAATTTCTGCTGGATTTTAACAGCAACAGAGGAGAAACAGGTCCCACATTCCCAACATATTTTCTGTGACAAAGGAAACAAGTCTAATGGCCCCCCCCCCCCCGCCCCCCCCCCATACCTGCCTAACCATACATGGCACCGTTCTAACAACAAACCACTCCTTCATTAGAAGACTGCATTTTTAATAAATATCCTTTACAAGGCCCACAAGTAGCTTTGCAGAGTTTGCCTCTCAAAGCCACCAAACAAGTGTGGATTGCATGAGTGGTCTTTGGTCTACCAAAAGGTACAACAGTTTCTCAGAGAGTTTTCTTGAATGTATTAACAAAATGACTCAAAACTGCACTAATGGTTAACAGCTTTTTTTTTTATTAGCAACACTGAGATAAGTTATTGAAGCATTTTAGTATTGTTTTACATTCCATTCAGAAGTGACCTAACTTGTAACTCCATATACATTTAAAGATATAGTTTGACACTTATTCAGAAAGCAACAATTATTAAAACTTACATACCTTCATTACCAGGAAACCTTAATATATTTTCTAATTACTTCCAACAATACTCTATTCCAAAGCACATGATAACCCACTAGAAGTTTACACATTTCACTTCAATCACAGGTTTTAAATTGTGGATGTCAGAGTGCTGTTCATTGAATTTTACTGTCTTTCTTGGTTAATACGGGAAAACCTGGCACAATATATTAAGCTAGAAATATTGCTTAAAGAATATGAAAAAAGATAACTACAGTATTTTTTCCTGCTAAAGCATTACAAAATACAGGACCATTAAAAACTCAAATAGAAATGACAATAAATAACCTTAAAAATGTTAAGAGAATTTTCACTCATACTAAAGTCCATTCCCTAAGCTTGCCAAACACATAAATAACAGAACATATTCAGGACCTCTATTTTTGTACTATTATGATGGTTTGTTATATATTGTGGATGTATTGTGTATACATATATTAATGCTTACACTTAAGGTATATATTTTTTTCTTTGCTGAAACAATTAATAAGCCTCAGGTAATTATTTATTCCTGGTACTACAGGTATCTAGATAGGTGGGAGCAAACCTCAGAAATTCCAGATATGCAATACTGTGCATAACAAGATCATCTCCGCATAAAGATAGCCTAACTTCCTTAGATTACAAAGATGAATTTGGTTATTTATTTCTGAAAGCCTGTAACATAAAATCATAATTGCTGTCAAATTAACTGTTTAAAATTGGCCTCATAATAGGTATTAATCGTACACTTAGTTTTGACTTATAAGGATGTCTAAATTGTTCGTGTTTATGAGTAGTTATAGGAAATACTATACCTCAGACACAAGAATATATATTCCTGAACCAAAACACAAACCAAAGCATTGTCTCACTTTGGAAAGACCTGGAAACATCTCTATGCCTCTGCCTAATCCTAAATTATAATTTAAATTTGACCTGGATATGACAAAAACAATACGAATATATTGTTTGGGAGATGAAACTTAGAGTAAAATCATACAGCTCTAAGCTTACATCATTATTTTGTCTCTGCAAAGAAAAGAAAAGCCTTTCTGTGCTAGGGATTTGCCTTGGTGCGGCTGGCCACTGATGTCTGAAATCAAGGCACATACCAAGGCCGCCTTTTGCAAACACAATCCCCCTTTCAGATCTGGTGCTAGGAGGGACTGAATGCCTCCAGTTTCACTGGAGATAGAAGGTACTCAGCACTTAGCTGTATCAGATACTTTAGGGGTTAATTTCCAGAAACATAAATGGAATGGGAATGTTACACTGCAATATGAAAAATGGTAAGTAATAAAAGTTTTCAACGGCAAACAAAAAGGTGGTACCTGACCGATTTCTGATACAACAAAATACAATCAAATTAAATTACATGAATATAGCAATGAAATTTAAAGTCAAATAAACATAGGACCTGATTCTGCAATCCTTAGTCATGTAAGCAGTCCCACTCATCGAGAATGAGGGATGCAAGACTGGGTCCTTAGCTTCTGCTTAGGAAGTCAATGTTGATTCAGACAGTATCTTTTCTAGCCAAAAATATGCAGCAAAAGGAAAGTAACATAAACAAGGCTAAATGTCAACAGTGTTTGCAGACTTACAGACACCATCCATTTGTTTGTACTGAAATGACTAGCGAACCATTTGGCAAATACAATGCTATTCACAGACCGGCCCTTTTATCCAGCAACACAAACTTCACTGGATCAATGGTATTCCCAGTTAATTAAAAAAAGGAAGCAAGCCATATGAGTTTGGTTTGATACTGCCATCCAAATGGCACTGCGACATCCAGAAGTGCAGCTCAAACCCAGGCGTGGGGCCGAGGTGCTGATCTCCCGTTCGGCAGTACAGTTCATAGACTAAAAGCAGGCCCTAGACCTCCTAACTGAAACTAAAGAAACCTTTTCAAAAGCACCGTACTGGGGTAAAGAAAAGTCTGCAGTAAAACTTCCCTATCATTTCATTCTGCCTTGAAGGAAAATAATATTCTGGTTATTCCTTCAACTGCCGATCAGGACAAAATGTTGGGTTACTTCAGTGCATTACAAGATACTTTTAAATGGGCAGGAGTACTACAGTTTGCTGCAGTAGGATGACCTTCCATTGCCTTGTAGCTGTCCTAGAGCTTGGATATACCAGGCCTTTCGCTTCTGTTTAATATGGATTTCATAATTTAAAAGAGCTGCAATAAGGATTCAAGTGAAGCCACCGCAAACAATTAAAAATCTTTTTCTGTTTTTTATATGTTGGTGGTAGTTCTGAAGGGGTTAGCATTATAATCTTTTTGGTTTTGACACCTGTGGCAATAAGCAATTTGCAACAACTAAATTCACTATTTAAACATTGGGGTAGAACACTATAATTATGTGACAATAAAGCTGTAATAATCTGCCACAATGGATCTTCCCCTTGCCCAGCCCTCTTGTCTGTGCTGCAGTTCCACATTTGGAAGGTATTTCAGAAAGTTACAATGCTGAACATTTTAATAATTCTGTGCAATGTTGAACACTTTCTGCTCCAAAGGAAACTGGAAGTGCTCAGCCCTTTGCAGGATCAGAGCTCCAAAGCTCCTACCATGCATCAGAAGGTCCCTGCCCTGTTTTCGTACAGTGGAAGAAGTGATAATGGGGTGGAGCCTACGCGGGAGAAAACAGCATTCATTGCAGAGGAAAGCAAGCAAGAATGGAAGCAAATTAGATTTGTAGAGACAACATGGAACTAATACGTTTGGACATCATTCAGTGTGGGTTCAATAGCATTAACCCATTAAGCAACCAGCTAACACCCAGGACGACCTCTGGCCAATAGTTCTGTAGCCCACCAGCTCTTCTTTGAAAGTCTAAGTACTTCCCAAGCAGAAAATGCAAGTTGGGAAATTTTACCATCTTAGACACAAAGCAGAAAAATTTAAAGGGGAGGAAAGAGAGAAAGGAAAGGGTCTTGTCATAAAGAGATGCTGTGCAAATCACGTGTGAATTAATGACTTGGAACAGGAGGCAGAACGAACATCACTGCGATACATCTATGTGTACATGGGAAGACAAGCAGAGAAAGAGAAGAGCATAAACAGAATGGAAAACAGATCTTCCAAAACTAAAATACAAAGTAGGTCTAGAACCTCCAAGCGTAACTTCTTGAATGAGCAAGGGCTGTGAAAGCAGGGGACGTGGATGCTCAAGACATCTACCAAGCCATGGCCCTGGGCTTCCCCTCCACGCTGGGCTACTGGCTGCCAAGCAGCACGGAAAGCCTTGTCTTCTTCTTAGAAACTGCGTGGTAGCAAAGATTAACAAGATCGGCTCCTAGGTATAGTCACTTGAGACTCCAAAACCAAGTACAGTTCAGGAGTAACTCTAAATTCATCAATGGTATTTTTTTCTTTCCTTCTGTCTTTTTCTATTCTGCTATATACGTAAAGGAGAAATATTACAAAAATTTGTGATTTCTCTCAGCAGCATTTTGACATGGAAATTTCTGTATTATGCAGTAATTATGGTTCTTTTCTAATTGTGTCTTTCATCCCTACAGCCTGAAGCATGATAGGAGCATAAATGAATTATGTGTACATCATCGGTCTCTCTCATTCTACATACAGGGAAACTGAGGACTGCTTCCCCCATGTGTGGTGACTTTCCAAAACAACAATGTGAGTTCGCGGCATTCTCCTTGAGGTATTAAACCCTTTCTGTGCCAAGATTTGTGCTTAAAAACTGATCCATTATCTTAAGGTAAAATCTGCCAACTAAAAATGATCCACATGGATCACTGAAAACCCCAGCTTGTTTTTATGCAGCCAGAAATTTAACTCAATTAGCGTGGCCAATCAAAGATTCAATCTCAACTAACTGAAGCTGAGATATTTTATTTCCACTGTATTCTGACTGTAGAAAGAGCACCATGCCTTGCTGTCTTGATTGTACAAGGACTGTATCAAGTGTATCAGTGTTCTCTCTTGAGATGTCAACAACCCACACATCACTGGCTGTAAAAAGAAAGGCAAATGCACAGAGACTCCTAAAATACAAAGGAACACAAGACTCATGCCCTGGAATCGGGTGCTGGAGGTGGGTCTCAAGCTTTCTGATCTCTCAGGCAGTAGGAGAGACAAAAGGAACCATGACTAAGGTCATGGGATTTGTGCAAGAGGGAAGGAAGGCTAATAAATGAACAGGGTGCTCCTGATGGCTAATCTGCAAACGCAGAAACATCAGGTGAGATTCCCTGCACAAGCATGCACAGATGGAGTGTGATTTCACAGTACAAAATGTCACTGTGAAAATGAAAACTCCCCCAAAACACTGCTTTCAAGTGGGCGGTGTCCAAGCCAGCCAAATAAAAAAAGAACTACTGACACAGGGGTTGTTCATACTCATCCACTTTTGCTGTGAGATTAAGAAAAATGAAAAATTTAGTCAACCTTAATACTTATATTCTGCAAACACTCAATAGTATGTCAGTAAAGAATTTTAAAAAGCTATTTTTGGAGGGGGGAGAAAGGAGGACTCGCACTGCATTTTCCATTTAAAAATGGCTTAAAAAGTAGAACAGACAGGCTTCTGTTGTTTTTGGTTTTTTTTTTTTCTTCATACTTCAAGTCAAATCCATTATCACTGGGCAGAGCTTGTGAAAGGGATATGGTCTTTAAAATCATACAAACTCAAGCCATCATAAAATGTCTGTTGAATTGATTGGAAGATGAAACAAAAAACTAATGGAAGTAACATGACCTCATTTCAATAATAATGTTAAAGGGGTTTTTTTGCTGTTGTTGTTTTAAAAATCTTACGTCTGGGAAGAAGTATAAAGATATTTTTGTACAAAGCAACTAATCTTAGTTTTCCAATTTTTTTACTTGTTTGTTTAGAGAGTAATTTGTGCTGCCTTTTTTTTTTTTTTTTTGTAACTGATTGATTGTACTCCACAAATAGAGAGGGGGAAAAAAAAAAAAAATCCAACTAGGATTTTACCAGCTGCAAATTAAAGCAACTATCAACTATTTTGAAGATAACAGTAATGTAACTGCTGATTTTGAAGAACCTGGAAATATTTCCAACTATCTGAATTGGTTCTTAGTGCATTGAGACACAGAAGTTTACAAGTAAGGCCATGCAGATACTTAGGCTTGTGATTCAGTTTAAGTAATGACAATATTGTGAAGCCAAAATGCTCTAAGAATACAAGTGAGAGAAACTTTGTGAGGCAAAATCAGACGTTTTTATCAGACCAACTAATACACTTGGAAAAGCAGAGAGAGGCCTGAAGAAGGGGTTCTGCCTTTAAGCACAGGTACTATCCTAGTAAAATCAAACAAAGCTCCCACTAACCTTAAGTTAACTAGGGTAACCACTCTTAAGTGCTTGCAGATTTAGGGTTTCATTTTAAATTGTCAGGCTTTAAAACTGTTGATCACATTGTCTTTTCTTTTTTTTTCTTTTTTAACTTGAATACATTTTATTATGCATGTTCAGCTCTGACAATGAGTTTTCTGATTAGTTTGAAGGTTAAGTGAAACGAGCATTACAGAAGTTTTTGTGTCCTTTGTTGACTCTGCTTTTTAAAGTGATACTGTTTTTCAAAGGATTTACACTCTAAAATCTCTTTCAAACAAGAACCATGCTGACAAAATAGGAGATAAATTGAAAAAATCCTCATTCTCATTTGTTCCAAATAGATGTAAATTTCATTTTTGTCAGATGTTATGGGTGTGACATGAGGAAGCAAAACTGCAGTTTTATGAATCAGAGACTAATAAGGGTAAAAGGTGGTTTTGTTTGTTTGGTGTGTTGCTGTTTCTTTAATTACCTGGAGGCATATTCTTAATTAGGCAAATCACAATTTGTACAACCACTAGTTAGAGTAGTGAAAATGGTCAAGGGCAACTACTATATGGGTGCCATTGAAACAAACCAGAAAAATATAATTAAAAAAGGGGGAGGGAAAGAAAAGAAAAGAAAAAAAACACCCAACAACAAAAAAAAGGCTCTTCACCACAGGTAGACGCATTCCATGCACTTGGCCTTTGATTTCATTAATATTGTGGTAATTGAACACACCCCAATTCAAAGAAAGGAAAAAAAAAAAAAAGAAAGGAAAAAAAGGAAGAGAGAGAAAGCAAGATTTGCTTGGCAAAGCATCCAGTGTTTTTCTTGGGTTCTTTCTTGTATCAAAATACTGAAAAGTTTGCAAGTTACCATGTAAATTTTTTAAAACCTTTTCCTCCTTTGAGTATGCTAAACCAGTAAGTATCCCCTTCAGATGCCACTAGCACAGATAGTCTATATTGCTGCTACTCTAGTTTAAAAAGCAAGTTCTTTCTAAAATCCTGTGTAAGTATATGCATGCAGCACTGCTGATTTCAATGGAGTAGACCACATATAAGACTAGAATTTGGCCCACAGGGTTTAACATTTTAAAAAATGTATTACTAACAAACATGACTAAGTATATTTAAAGAGCAGCTTCATGATTCTGCACAAGTGTTTTCTGAAATGGTCTAAAAGAAGGTCTAAAACTTACCACACAAGTCAGGTCTCTTGATACATCCACTAGTTGCTGTGCTACTTGCAAGTCCATTAAAGGCTGCTAAGCCATCAGAGCTGTAAGCTCTTAGGACTGACAACATGTTCATCTGCTTCTCCAGGACCTGTGGACCCTGAACTTGTTCGGGTTTCATCACTCCTTGTGCAGTTTCATGGGAGGATAGAAGATTCTGACTGTGCCACTGCTTTTCTGATGCTTGTGGCAGTGGTGATACAAGCCCTTGTGTTGGTTGTGAGGTGACCGCACTTTGTATATTGTCGCCTCCTTCACTGCTTTCTTTATTTAGGGCAGACAACTGCTTATTCATAATATCTGGTTCTGTGTCAATGTCCTCATCTTCAATGTTTTCTTCCTTGGAAGACTCCATATCCTCAGATGAAGCTATGTCAGAAAGGTCATCAGTAGCACTTTTATTTACAGAGTCAGAGAGCAGAATATTTGGGTCATCTTCGGATTGTGTTTTTATTTCGGATTCATTACTGGTGCAAGAATTTTGTGTTCCCGTGCCAATAACACCAGGATAAACACCGAACTGCTTATAGAAGTCTGTTGTAAAATTACAAAAAGTGGATTCCATGTGGCTGGGCCAAGCAGTGGTCTTTTGCTCTCCCAGGGTCTCTTTATTTTGTCCTTGGGTCATTTTCTCAGAAGCTGAGTCCAGCTGGCTCAGCATGTTTGAAACTACTGCCTCCTTGCTGGACTGCACAGAAGAGGGGAGCAAGCTGACTTTATTAACCGAGGCTGAAGCTTCTCTAGATTGGTCTTTGTTGTTCCCTATGACGTTGTCTTTACGTTTAGCCTTGCCCAAGTGATTGGCCTGGAGGTGCAGAGCCATTAGTTCCATAGACGAAGTTGTAAAGGAACAAAATAAGCAGCCATGCCAAGCAATATTGTCTTGCACAGTAACAGATGAACCTGGGAGGGAGGCTGCATCTGGCCTTACAGATAAGTCAAGAGGTTCGTATTGTGACTTTTCTGTTTTTCGCTGTGAGGACTTGCTATTTATCTTTTCCTCACCACCATCTGAGCCCAGAGCTTTTGCTGAAAGTGGATCTGAGAGAGCTTTATCCTTCATTTCTTTTTCTTTCTTCAAAGAACTTAGCACAAAGCTGTCCATGAAAGCTTGCAGAGACCCTTGAAAGTTCACACCATTCCCAACCATGTTCTGGTAAGCACGGCCAAGTTCAGAGAAGTGTGTTCCTTTGGAAGATATGTCTGAACCCTTCATATTTTCTGAAGATACTTCAGATGACATGCCAGCTGCTTGTCCTTGCTGCTCTCCAGAAGGCAGCATTCCTGACGTCCACTGCTGTGAGACCATGCCACTTCGGAAATCGATACCGGGAAGCCCCTTGAAGGCTCCTCTCAATATATCTGGTCTAATAAACACTGAACTTTTACTTGATGTCTCATCTTTGTGTTCTTGACTTGCAGTCTGCCCAGAGAGTGGTCCTGCTCCATTCTGTCGCTCCCGATGGTGCCGTTCCAAGTGGTATTTGAGGGATGCAGACTGAGTACCAGCATAATCACAATGCGGACACTTGTAAGGCTTCTCACCTATAGGTATGGATAAAGAGAAAAATATAAAGAGAGAGAGTTAACTGTACTTTGGTGTACGGAGAGTGAAGAAAAAAAAAAATCAACATTAGCTGCTTGAAAACAAGAAGACCTTAGATATAATAATTCATTTTTAAAAATGAAATGCCTTTAATTGAAGACTGATTCATAAAGTGACTATTTCTAAAATGGGTTTCCAGAATGTGGGGCTATTCAGGAATGACATGGTATCTACACACAATTAGCCATCTTTTTCTTAATCTAACATGTAGAAAACTGTTGTAGAATTAAAAGCTATGATTATGAAAATGAAGCATAACCATTTCAACCACAGTAATCATTAAAAGTACAAGTTTAAAAAAAAGAGAGACAAAGAATGTAACAAATGGATGGTTGCAATATTTTGTGTATACAATTGCTCTAAAATTTGTTTAAATTATACACATGGAAACCATTTTTAAACCTAAAAATTTTATGGCACTGTTACGCAAGACTGAAATGAATGATTTAAGTCTTGCTCTGCAGTAAATCATGGATATAATTAGCAAATGGCATACTGCACAAGTAATTTATCATTATTTGGAGGGCACCATTCCAGAAGGATTCAAAGATCTGCAGACCTACTGCATTGTTTCTAAATAAAGAACTATAAATACAGATTCTATAAAATATTAATATTATTACACTACATTATGATTGCAGCATGTAAGAACATATAGTTAAAATAAAAAGTAGTCAATAAAATAAAAAAGAAATCGAGTAATAAAAAAAGTACAAAATATATTTAGCTTCTGTATTTGAAATTAGCATTATCTACTGTTTTTTGCAGTCCTTTAAATTTGTACTAATGGCATTTCTAATGCTCAAGTAGTAAAACGTGTAATTTACCTACCATAAGCGCTTTTCTAGGATTAGCTTGGATACAGTTTTAAAACATATAAGATTATTTTCATGAATTAACTATATATTTGAATCCCCCACTAAACTTTTATTGTTCTTCCTATACTTTAAAAGAGGTAGAAGATATTACATGCGTAATAAATATTCATATACAATCATAAAGACATATCCAAAAATAATGTACATCTAAGCAAATGTACATCTTAATTTTTGCAGAGGACTCGTTAGCAGTGCAGTATTCCTTTTAAAGGAAGAAGTACGGAAATCCTCACTAAAAGTGACAGGAATCTGAAAGACCTGCAAGCTGTCAATATTAGCAATTATTTCTATGAGGCAGCTCAACAAGAAGAAACCCTTTTCTTTAAGTAGCTTTTTTCCTAAGTGATCCAAAAGACAAAGGCAAGCCTTTTCCAAATGGTATAATGGAAATATTTGTTTTGAAAACTTCTTCCCCAGTAAAAATGCTATATAATATTATGTAGTTCACCAAACCATCTGGAAAGTTACCTGTTCTCAAATAACCTCAAAAACTGGAAGGCTTTCAAACTTTTGTTATTTAAGCTACAGGCTCAATTGAAAGGCTGGTAAATACTTGGGAAGCTGCTCCTCTCACTGATCGCAGGAATTTACTAATGAGATGCAACACCAGAACACTCAAATGACCATATAGCACTGTGCAAGCAGGCTTACTGACCATGAATAGTAGCTGGATACGTGCTGCAATTCAGACAGGGCTGAAGTAAATCACAAGTAGTGGAAATTCTAAATCCATAATGTAATCCTAAAGCTAAACGGTGAGACATGAGAGCTTTACATCAACCACGTTAATCGTCCTTTTTAGAGGAGAAAAGTGCAGCACCTCAAACAAGAGGTGTTCAGCAGAGGAAGAGATAGTAATTAGCACGGTTCATGCTTCAGGCCTGGGTCCACACAGCTTAACAGAAGAAATCAGATTTAAACATTTCAGTGCAACTTCTGAGTCTTCCACAATCACCTAATTAAGTTCTGGCGCTCCACCAACAAGGAGTAGGGGCTGCATTTCAGTGGGAAATGTGCAAAAGCAAACAGTTCCTACCGACTTGCAAGAATCACTAAACTGAGACGGATCATGACTGTCGGGCTTCCCTGGTCTCAGGTGAGAGTCTGAGCACACGCCTACTCATCGCAGGCATTTTAGGGTAGGGACAAGGGGACAGAAGACACTGGCTGTCTATTTGTTTGCATTTCTGCAGGGCTGTTTGGGAGTGTGCAAACTCTGACAGCTGTGCTGCCAGTCAGAACGTGGACAAATATTAATGCTGTTTTTACAGCATGTACATACTGCAATATTTTTGAGTTGTTTTCTGTTATTATGATGCTTGCCCTACCAGTTACTGTAAACAGTCACTAGTGACCTCTGACACAACTCGGGTATTTCAAGTGTTGCCTAAGAAGCAATCAGATTGGTGAAGAACAAGTACCAGACATTATAAGGTTAAATGCTCTCACTTTTGAGTTTTCACTCCTCTTAATTGAAAAGCTCTTCCTCAGCATCCCCTATGCCTTCACGGAAATCTTTAACACAATTATATTGAGCACTTCCTTTTATTCTAATGATAGTTCAGTGTGTGTTTGCATTGCACATCAAGTGACACCATTCAAAAGTGTGTCCCAGCATTGCAGGCGCTATGTCAACCATTGGATAACTACTTCTTCAGGGAAGAGAAGTTTGCAATACCAGCTCCAGTGATGTTGCTAAACAGCAAGAGCTGTTCAAAGAAGTAAGTATATGTAAAAATGGGTATAAGTGACTTAAAATATGCTAACTAGAAGAAATACTAGTAATATTTATATTTCTAAAGCACTTTCCGTCTAAAGGACTGGGCACAACAACGTACTCTTATTTTGAATTGCTAAGCCTTGAAGTCCTTACATTTTCCGCTCGAAGGCCTCTTCACTGAATGAGCTTCCTTTCAGCAGAGGAGATCTGGACACAGCTCGCCACCAACGCCATAAGCGTTGGACTGAAAGAAGACACTCACTGAGACAGTGTGATAAAAAGTTCAAATCTCTCCTAGCCTCGGTACACTGCCTCTGTGGTGCTCCCACCTCTTGCATGGCTAGAAAGAAGATCTAAAGCTGACGGTCTGAAATTGGACTCAACATGTAGCAACACACTGTGCCACCTTTGCAATACAGGACTGGCCAAATAACATTGTTCAAAGGGAACTATTCAAAACCTCTCTCTTCTCTTTTAGATCCAAATATTGGCAGTGATTAGCTTACTTCAAAGCAATCTTAACTGCTGCTATTTCAAGGGCAAGCGTTGGGAGAAGGGAGTAGGATGGAGTAAATCGTCTTTGAATCTTTTAAATTCAGTGTATCAGTATTTCCTAAATTCAGTAATTGTGCAGATATTTAGATGCTATTTCATCCATTCAAATTAACAACCAGCTATGCCCCTGTACAAGTCCCCATACCAATGACAAAACAGAGTTACAAGCTGCTGTGGGAAAAAGCCCAACCTAACCTCAACCAAACTAACCAAAACCCAAGCCAGTTTCAATGCAAAACCCAAAGGACCGCTAATTCCCAGGACTCTATTAGCAACTGCAATACTACATGTCCAAAGAATACTACAGGGGACAAGAGGGGTAGCCTATGATTCTTGTTAGAAGACAACCTGTTTGTATCTCGTACTTTGAAGAAAGGTTTCAGAGAATTCATCCTAGTGTAATGACTGCCCTGGTAGTATTGCCAAGAGCAGTGTCTGGATGAGTTATTTAACACTTAATATCAGTTCACATAAATTAACGTTGCCATGTAGGAGTGAGGGAACATGACTTTTTCAAAATAATTCTCTGCATTTCATATCCAAGAGTCATTTTTCATTGTTCTCAAAGGCAATGACCACCCTGATCTTGCTAATTCTCTGGCCGTTTGCATCCCTGAAAACCTTTGCACAACGGAGTAGAAAGAGAGAATATTCCAGTGTGTACAAAAAAAAAAAAAAAAAAAAAAAAAAAAAAATCTTATAGAGAATAATTTATCTGGGCAACATAATCACAGCTCTGATCTATCTACCACTCTGGTTTACAAGACACAAGACATCTCATGAGAACTATTTTATATCAGGATACAGTAAAACAATAAAATTTCAATGCTCCTTGTAAAATCTGCACAAAAGCTTGGTAGATAACTGGAAACAGACTTGTTGCCCAGTAGAAACAGGTCTATTTGTATAGTAGGTTGTATAAACAACACAGATGTATAATCTATGCAAGCTAGCACCAGTCCTGCTCAGAATGCAATCTGATCACACTAGTTATAGGAATTATCTGCTACGGGCTGTGCAAGGAGACCACAGCCAGGGTATAAATAGATTTAGAGATTTTAAGGCCAGAAGGGACAATTATGATCATCTAGTCTGATCTGCTGTACAGCACAGGCCAAAGACCCTCACATAATTCCTGCATCAAACCATAACTACAATCTGAAACAAAACTTAGGTGGTTTAGTTTAAACATATTCTGTTTCAACCACAGCAATGAAGAAGAATCCAATATGTCGCTAGGTAAACCGACTGGTTAAGTATTTTCACTACTCAAAATGTGTGGCTCTCTCTAGCCTGAATTTGTCCAGAGTCTGCTTCCTACTACTGAACTTTTATCCTACTCCTACACTTTTATCTCCTAGATTAAACAGATTTTTTTTTAATACAAAAATCTATTCCCCAAGGAAGGTACCTGCAGACAGCAAACCAATCACCTCTTCACCTTCTCTCGCTCTTGTGTGGAACACCCTTCCCAGTTTTTCAATGTCCTTTTAAATTATGGGTACCCACTAAAGCTTTGATGAAATTTCAACTTGATATTAATCTTACACAGTTCAAGACTGTGTTTACATCCATAGCTATAGCAATCAACTAACAGCTTATAGTCTGTTGCTTCTCTACCATAATCGTAGGCCAGTTCAACACCTTTCGTATTTGTTCCTTTACATTTTGCTGATTTAAAATTCATATTGTTCAAAAAAGCCCACCTGACAAAGTGACTAATCAGTGCCTCCCCATGCATTTTAGCATCTTATCATTTTTGTGCCATTGGTAAATTTTATCAACAGTGATTTAATATACTCTTCCAAATAATTATGAAATACCGAATAGATGGAGCTGAAAGCAATGCTGTGGAACTGAGAGTTTATGTGCCACTTGTCTCTGTATGCTGTGTCTTTTTGGTGACGGGGATTGTCACATGGAACTTTTACAAGCCTTGAGAGAGAGTGAGAAACTTGATAAAACTTACTTTCATGAAATAAAATTGAATTAACTATGTTACCAATTCTTAATTAGTTAACAAATTCATTCTGTAATTTTACCCAAACCTGATGTCAGGGTAGTCTGTTATAATTTCAAGGTCTTAATATTCTTCCTTTTTGGAAATAGTAGAATAGCCAGAGCTTTTTTACTACTGCGGGTGCTCTGGAACTTGCTCTGTGTTCCAAGACTTGTTTTTTTTAAATGAACTTCAATGATTTGGAGAGCTCTTCAACCAGGGGTTTTAAGACTTTATCTATGAGTTATCCAGTCTCATTCATTCAAAAAAATGTTAAAATGTAGTGGGCTACAGCATTACAGCCTCGTTTCTTAATGGCAGAACTGTATCATTGGAAAATACTTTTAAAAACCATCATGCTTCTCTCAGAGAACAGAAGAGATTTAGTCTTCTATGCCATGGTTGATAATTTTTTATCCACTCCTGTCCAGTATTAGCAAGATACCAATTGTTAAACCTGCCAGATCTACAGAATTTTACCCTGTTCTCCATAACCCTAATAGCCGCATGCATATTTTTACTATTCCTTTTAGTTTCCCTTATCAAATCTCTGTACTTCTTAAATATCTATTTATATGTAGTGCTGTGGGCTTCTTTATTCATTTTTCACACTTACCACGCAGCTTCCTAAAAATCTGTACTGCACCCTATACTCCATTTCACCACTGAATGCCCCCCCGCCCCCTCCCCCTTTTTAAATAAGATTTCTTAAGGAGTTTGTTTGTGGCGTATGCCCCTCTGCACCTCGTAGTGCTGCTCCCCAGTACAGTGAGGGCTGTGCATCAGCACAAGTACCCCAACACCTAATGCTTTGGCAGCCAGTAGTGGGGTTTTGACAGTCACTCTGGGACAATGTGAGTTGCAATTTGATCCTATACATTTCTAAACAAGCTATAGTTTTCTTTCATGCAAACGAAATGAAATGAAACAGCTTATAATTCCAGAGCATACTGCTTAATGAAAATATTGAAAACATTTTCCAGCATTTTTTATTTTACCATTGAAACAGTTATTGATAACCTATTTTATCCATTGTGCAGTAGATATTTTAGAAATGAATTGCTGTATGGTTTAATTAGTTCATTATTATGCCTATTCTTACACGGTAATTTCTTTTATCATTCTAATCATTCACTTCACACTTTTTAAACCAAATGGAATATCAAAGGTTCCGTAGGATTATTTTTGGATCCTGCACATGTTTCACCACACAATTAATCTGTTTGTCAGAAATACTAGTTAACTTCTTCTCTTTACTACTTTCCTTTACTAGTGATTTTTCTCTATTATTTAAGATGAAAGTACCCGTACCCTGTAAAAGGACAGACTTTTGATGCTTTTGACTCAGTTTATTAAAGATCCTTCAATTGTGCACTCGGCATTACAATAAAATATTTTAATTTTTATAAAGTTTTCTAATTGAATATTTGCCTTTATTTATATCTTATCTGCAATATTTATTTAGTATTTTTACATGTCTTTACTTAGCTAAAACGCAGAGAGATAAATACGGTTGTTACTTTGCAGGGAAGATTCAGTACATTAATATAAACTGTACACTAATTCCCCCAAAGCATATATATATGTTGTAAACCTGAAGACTTTTTACACAGCTGCTTATTGCTAAACAGTGCCTTGTCCAGAAGGGGACAATCTGTGTCTCTAATTGCTGTCACTGAAGCTGAGATTCATTATGTGACTTTCCCATTAAAATGTGAGCATTAATTTGTATAATGAAATATCACCCACTGCAGTGTTCATTAGCCATGCCCTACTGTATACTGCACATTGTTAGCTACCTAGAAACTGTAGTTAATTTCACTAATGGATATTTCCCTACTTAGTGTTTGGTAGGAAATTTATACTGTAACATTACCTCTTAAACTTTTAAGGAAATTTAAATTCAATCAATTATTTTCAACAAAAGTTTGGGATGTCATTAAGACAGGAGAAAAGGCATGCTGTACAATGTTAAGGATGGGAAATCTGGAGAAATCTAGAGAAATGAAAAGTCCTTTTAGTTCATCTTAGAAATGTAAGAATAAAGGATGTTCAATACCAAAATTGTCTCCTCTTGGAGCACACATACCCATTTTCCTTAATTATTCATATTGCTCATCCCACTACAAGCGCCTTCAGAGAATGGCAACAGGCAGTCTTTTTTTAGGAAGAAAATGTGAATTGAATTCATTTAAAACAGCACCATTTTTACTGTATTTCATCAGTTCATCTAAGCAAGTTTTAAAATTGGCTAGTCACATTTCCAAGGGAAAATGTAGCAACACTGTAAATGTATATAATACGTCTAATACATGTAAGATGTGTGTCATACATATCGTAACATACTCTCAGTCAATGGACACAGACCTGCCAAGTTTTTTCTTCCTGTCCCTCTCTTTCTTAGGTTCCTTCTGTTTAGCACAAGCCAAACCTTCTTCAGGGATCTACTTTGCTCATGCACGTTATTCTTTTTTCATCAGTCAAGGGATTTAACTGTGCCAGTCATACTGGGAATATACCTGAGCACCTAATGACCACACAAACCAAACTGGTCTATAACTGCAGTAGCTTCTGAATACTAACACAAGGTGCAAAGAGGTGCTGGAGCTAATCTGAAACCGGCCCCTACATAATGGATCGCTTGTCAAAGGTAGAACAAAAGAAATTTTAATGTTTTACACTTCACTGTTTCTGTGCAGTCCAAAGGCCTAGGCATGTGAAGTAAAAACCACACCTATTTTTTTGATTTCAGTGGGAATTGAGAGTGCTCAGGAACATAAAGATGCTCAGCTCCCTGAATGAAGGAACCTTAAATTGCTACCCCCAGAGGGGAAAAATGGAGACTCTGGAAGCATCTGCTCATGGCACATTATAGGTCTGAGATACTTAGATGGTTTTCTTTTTCACAAAGTCTGAGCATCTCTAAGCCTTCTGTGTTACAACCTTCCCAGCTGTATTATATGCTATTTTATAACCAGGAAGCTGAATCACAAAGTGGCCAGTCCACCCATGCCTCCTATGCACTACTGGTGCATATACATGCTTTGCCCTTGTTTCTGCATCTCTTCACACAGTGGGTTTGTGTGAGTTGAGTAGGTAGCTCTGAAGAAGCAGGACCATATAGCCCATCCCTATTCACTGGTCAACAGAAAGAAGTCATCTAGGAGGGCTACAAGAGTTCTGCCTGTCCACTCTAAGCCCCAAGGCCCTGAAGCATGTTACGCTCAGAGTCCTTCCTCTCTTCTCTCGGGGTTGTACTAAGGAACTGTCTCGTCCTTCAACTGTTTTTAGAGCAAGAAAAAGGAGAAACCGATTTCGCATAATTATGCCCTTTTCTTCTTATCATATGGGAACAATCAGAAATCATATCTTGCTATCTTCCCCTTAAAGCTCTTTCTGGCTGAATATCATTGAATTAGATAAGAAGAAAAATCCTCTACAATTGTGTGTTAGGACTCAACTAAGCGTGCTAAATAAAACCTTGATTGTTTGGGTTTTTTTTTCCCTTCAGAAGCTTATTATATGATAGCAAACTACAGAGAAACCGAGACTCCGTGTGGAGAAGGTTGCAACCATGAAACACCCAACAGAAAAAAGAAGCAACCCAACCCACCAGCTAATTCTTCTAAAACAGAGCACAGCTTCCTCCTCTTGTGGAGGATTAAATGGCTCCTCTAGCTTTTTTGGGCCAAATGCCACAGAAGCACCTCCTGGCTGGATCAGACTTTGGGTCTTGTCTTGGCATGCGTACCAAACCAACCTACTCGTGTGCCTCCAAACACACAGATGTTCGAAGGAACCTGACTTCTGCTGAACTGCTTGAGCTCATCTCTAACAAACAGGTGCTGTGAGAACAAGAACAGTAATTGAGTTAATGTAGTGGAGAAACACAGTAAAGTGTTTTTTATCAGTCAGTTATATGATCCAGGCATATAATAAAGACAGAGTGTGACATAAAAGGCAGGAAACTGTCCCTGATAAGTATGAGCTAACCAATATTTGTTTAATAACTGGTATCTATTACATCATTTCCACTTACTGCAAAGCAACTTAATTTTTATTTAATAACTCTAGTAATTTGCCAATTTACATTTTTATAATATTTATTAGGATTATTTCCAATATGTAAAACACTGCTCCATTTAAACATACTCTTGTCATTATTTACAAATACTTTGTTCTCAACCTAATGGAAATTGATCTTTATCTACTTTAAAATTATAATGATTTTTAAATATATTGCAAATGTTTCAACAGTCTGTATGATGTTTTCTTTTTGTTGTTGTTATTTTATACATGGTTTATTTTTTCTCATTTTAATTTTGCTTAGTCAGTTTTAATATGCAAGTTTTATGGAATGTTTCCATTGCAATTAATTTACTTTCCATTAGTTCTAAGCCACAAATAACAAATGTGTAATCACTGCCAAACAAGAGTAAAATGACCACTATATAATAAAGCAAAAGGGAGGGATGGGTATCCTCGGGTTATTTTAAAGGATTATTTTTTTTTTGCATCTCCAACAGTAAAAATATCAAACTGTTTAAACCTCATAGTTACAAGATTATTTTCCAATAAAATAAGTACCATTTATTTACTTTTACTACATTAGAGAGTACACAAATAGGGTTTTCACTGTGTTTCTTCTTTTTTTTTTCTTTTTTTTCTTTTTTTTTTTTTTTTAACAAAGTCCAACACACAGAAAAGAATGCCCTAAATGGTTTGCAATCCAATCAGAGAAAACTACGTTAGGGTGCCAAATTTTAAAATTCAGATCAAACCAGTGTGGTATACTCCTACTCCACAATCCAAAGAAAGAATAATAAAAATACAATGACCAAACTTTCCCAGCTGAACAAGGAAATTTTTTTCTTTAAATAATTTTCAGCTTCCATTTTCAATTTTTCAAAATCAGGCCTCATGTTTGCAAACCCAACATTAAGTATTACACCTGCGCAAGCACATAGGAGAAACATGACTGCTGATTTGGGGAACGGAGGAAAATAATGCTTATCTGATACTTCAGTGAGATAAAAATTAAAAATTAAGTCATTCAAGTAGGAGGTACAACTGGAAAGTACTTCTTCGTGCAATTCATTTTACCTATCAATTAGAAAAGTAGCAGTAAAATTCTGAAATTCATTTAAAATGGTTTAAAAAGAAAATGACTCCACAATTACAGTGCCCACTACGTCTGTTTCCAAAGACAAGCATCCTGAATCTTCAGTTTTGCATACTTTCCCAAGGCCTACTACAATACCTAAGACTTGCAAGAAAACAGCATCATATTGGCCATATACAGAATTTCTAGTGATGTCAACAGGACCTGAGGGTATCGACATTGTATGTCAGATTTTAATTATGGATAGAGTAAGTCTTCTTAAACATATACGGTATCTCTACATGAACCTTACCAAGTACATATGCAGTTTTAAGCAAACAAGGTATTATAATTTAAATGGAGTGGTTATAGTTTACTAGTATTGAGAGCAGTCCACCCAATAAGTGACATACCAAAATGAAGTGAGAATCCAGATGAGTAGTAAGTCTCTGTAGGGTAGAAATGCTGTGATTGTTACTAAAATAAAACGTGGTAAGTTTTACCATGGTGCAAAACATGCTAAGTTTTAGTACTTACAAGTACTAAGTCGGGTGAGTTCTAGTGAAAAACAATGCAGATCCAGGAAACTGATGTATTCACATGAACAGCGAGAGGTTAAAAATGAGCATGCTAAATGGAGCAAAAATAGTAACTCTGAGAAAAACATACAGAATCCCTAAGCAGATGCTAAGGAAGGCCTTTGAAGCAGTTAGTATAACTAAGTCTGAAACCAATAGGCTTATGCCTATTGAAGGACAAGGGTAATTGAAGGAAACAGTGATGAAGCAGTGAAGGAGACAGAAATAACCTCAACTGGGAAAAGATGATTCTATTAAAGTGGTCTTTATCCAACAACACATTCCTTGTGCTTTTATTTAAGACTGTCATATATCTTTCTCAAAAGACTTTCTGCAACTAATGAGTCCAAATCTACACTGGGAATTAAAGCTCCTAGCCACATATTATGTTAACCCCCACACACACATGGCATGTGTCGACAGTGCTCCGCTCACTTGTTCCTCTCACCTGTATGTATTCTCAAGTGGACCTTTAAGTGATGTGATGTTCTGAAAGTTTTTCCACAATAAGGGCAGTCTTTCATGGCAGAACCAAGGCTCCTGTCTCTCAGTAAAGCTGGCTGCTGGACTCCTACAGATCTCCCAGCTTCTTCTCCAATGTCTGCAACACAGAAATGTTCTCACATCACTTCAGCACATGTCAGAAGTTGTTCTCACTAAAACTGCTAACACAACACAAAGTTAAACATGTCAATACTACACCTGTCTATTTCATTCTTTAAATCTGACAGAATGCTGACAATTCATGTATTTTCTTGTTATTGTCTTAAATTATTTCATCTTTCCTATCATCATTTTAAGCAGCATATGGTACCTTTATATTGAACTGAATTATACAAGAAAAGAAACAGCTGTGTCAGCAGCTGGTTTGATTTCTTCTTTTGCTTAGTTCCTATTCATTTCCCCCCAAAAAGTTTCAGATTGTTGTTTTCTCGAATCTATTTAATTTATAAGTATTGTGAAAATCTGTATGCTTTTAGAGGGAAAAAGTTTGCATCGGTATATTAAAACGGCTCAAAACAACAGAACTGCAGTGACGGGGGGTGCAACAGCAGTGACAACAGCTACACACAAAGCTCATCAACTTCCTACTGCAACATTTCAGCATTGGAGTTACAACACATGATCTACTGAGTGACCTAATATCATCGGAAAGGCAATGAAAAAAATTGGTCAGATGAGGGGGAATTCCTTCTGCCTCTCACCCACAGCTCCTGAGTTTTCTCCTTCAGTGTTCGCAGCTACACTTATTCTTTGCATCGTAGTGCAATGGGTGAGATTCCAGGACAACTCTTCTCTCTCCTGATATAAAGAAACAGTCATTCTCAGCCGTCTTGAATAAGCTGCTATTATCCAAGCAGGCTACGAACAAAATAACTTACAAAAGACTGACATAAAAATTGCAAAAATGTAGGGCATTTAAAAAAAGTCATTATTCAAACCACACAAGGCTCGTCTACCGTCTTGTACTTACAGGGTCATGTAATATCACATATATATGACAATCCATGACTTCACCAAAAAGTACCATGGCAAATGTTGAAATTCTGAACCAGATTTATGCTCCTGGCACACCACAGTGGTGCAATACACATGGACACATCATCACACCCCTATGCGAAAGCTGAGCTACCCGGGTCATATTGAGGTGGGGAGCATATAGTTAAAATCTGTATGCAGACTCTTGATTATTTCAACCATAAACTACTGACTAAAAATGTTCTGTCTTTACCCATTTGATATGTAACTAAAACTGTCAGGAAACATAGTGCAGTTTACACAGCGTTGCCTTTTAAATGGAAGTGATGGGACATAAGAAAGACTTAAACATTTGGCTATAATAAAAACTATTCACGCAGTAGCAGAGACCCAAATACCACATTTCTGGAAAAGGTAACACTAACAGGCATTTCATTATTTATTATAAAATGGTCCCTCTAAACTATTTCACTTTAAGCTGAAAGAAGGGGATGACAGAGTGATTAAAAATTATATATATATAAATGCTTATCTTAGTCATGTATGTAATCAAGCTATTGCTATTTTTCAAAAGGCAAAATCTGATAGTTTTCACATCACATTCTTGTTTAACACTTTCTGATTGTTCTTAGACTGCAGAGTAAAAGCACAATATTTAACTTAGAAAGCTAGTAACTGTCATTTTGAATTATTCACAAGTATGTAAAGTAACATACTGCAGGAGTTTATTTTGTCTTTAGGAATCCAGGTAAACATATATAGGTGCTAGTCTATAACTCCAATCTCCCTAAAGGGTTTAGATTTTCCCCTTTTTTTTTCTCCTCAAAACTTGTATATAATCATGTCTTAAGCTGCTTCGGGAAAAATGAATTCCTGAGTGCAAAAAGATTTTTCTGAAGTGCAAAATACAGAATGCATGATGATAAACTGCAGGATTTTATTTTGGTTTTCAATAAATACTATATGAGCATTATAGATAAATATATAGATAACGCTAACAAGCCACTCAGGAGGAATTTACCGAATAAGACTACTAGTTATGTTTTGCTATATGTCACTCTAAATGATGGCCTGTTACCCATTTGCCTTTTATCTTTCTATCTAGAATATGTGTGGCCCAATAAAAAAGAATAAATTTGTAAGATAAACAGCTCGCTTTGCAGATTTAAGAGTCTAATTTTCACTTTACACAAAATTGAATTTTTTCAAGGCAGCGAGACGATGGAGTTTACTCTAGCACTAATCCCTCTGAAAAAGCAAACTGAAAACAACAATGAAGCAAAGAAAGATGTGGGTGGTCTGAAGAGTTTTCTTTTAGATTTAAGTAGACATACAGTAGATAGCTCCAAAGGCTTTGCTCCAACAGGGGCCTTACCTTGAAGAATTTTTCTTCCCACAGTGAAAGCATTCCTAAGACTTTAAAGCTGGGCTGAGGGGTTTTCTTTTGAATTCCTCTGCCTACAAAGCCCACCGAAGTGCTGGAGGCCATCGCTACCTGAATGAGCAGCTTTACATCGAAGTTCTTTTATTTCAAACAATGAAAAGATATGTTCAAGGCTGCCGACGCTCCCCATCAAATGCCACCCCAACTTCTTACTAGGGCCCCATTTGGGGAAATCATACCTATTTGTCAAGGCACTTAAGTTTCAAATGTGCTTAACTTTAAAATGCATTTAAGTGTCACTGACTCTGTTACCAAGGTTTTCTTATACCAAGTCTCTTAAAGCAATCTATGGAAAGTGAAGGGGGGGGGGGGGGGGGGAGTGACACAGAAAAAGGAGATGACATCAGCAAGGAAAAACTTAAGACGCAAACTGGTGAATACAGACTATGCCAACAACAGCGTATGTGGGGAATGAAAAATCTTCAGCTCTACCAGTAATTGTGTATTCTACACCTCTGACGTCCCATTTCTCCTGCTATTAAGTCCTCCTTCCTAAGTAGAAATTCCCAGTTCTGTTAAATTGTGCAAAACTGTAGTTATGTTTTACAGAGCTGCAGAACTAGGATTAGCCCCAGCAAATTAATTTAATTTATGATTTACTCGGGATTTGAGCTACTGTTGTTGGGCTGCTCAATTCCGAGGATAAAATATCAGGAAGGAAAGAGAACAGTTACTTTTCTTCCAGCCATTGTGGTTCACCGAGTTATGTGGTCTACATGATATGCACTCGATGCACGTGAGATTAGACTGCTTTTTTTACTATCTGCTTCCATTATAGGCAGGTCTACGTCCTGAATGTCTTCCTGCCCATCCCTACCTTTCCTGATTGGAGTGCAGGAAACAACAGAACAGAGTATAAAATATTGTACAGATGTACAAGCTAGATGTAAGGCTTCCGAGCCTTGTCTCTGAACTTAACTTTCCCTGAGCTTTCCTTTGACTTTGAAATCATCTGTTCACAGCAAAAGTCATAGACAGAAGTGCAGAAAGCAACATTCAGTTCTATATACAAAACCGGTCTTTGTGTCAGTATAAGGAGAACGCAACAGCTATGAGACCTCCAGCTGCTATGCCTGCTGTACCTGCTGGGTGGGTGATACTGCTCCATGGCACAGGTCACAGAGGAATTCAGCCAGGAAGCAGCTTCTGGGGTGGTATGACAGGGACATCTCTTGTGCGCCATGCCTCAGCTACACTTAAAAATTGACTGTGCGCATGTTCTCATGGGACAAATGCATGGAAAGAAAGTTCACTTTAACATCCATATGAGAAGGTTGCGATTAGCTGCATAACCAAAGAGCAAATTTGGCCAAAACATGAGCAAATCTATTTGCTGCACAGACTGAAATCAAAATTAAGCGAACCATAAGATCAGTATTTGAAGGACTAGCCCTTCTCCAGACAGATGCCCACTTCTCAGGAGAGGATGGACAAAGAGCCACCACTCCTCGCCTAGCATGGAGCTGATCCATGTAGTGCTGCAGGCTGCTTTCACATCCCCACGGTACCCGGAAAGGAAATTTCCAGAGCGCCAGATAATCCCAATAAACAGTTTTGAGCCAGCAGCACTTTTACTGTAGCAGGTTAAAAGAAAGTGAGAAACACACCAGTGAATCCTTTTTTACAGCAGGTATCTTACTAGGTATCAGAAATGGTCTACCCAGAAATGAGCCACTGCCTCGGCTGGCAGTGCCCTCGGCACATGTGTAGAGATGCTACAGACACAACGACAACTTCAGTGGATATTTCTAGAAAAGAGAAGACAAACTTAGGTGGATAATGAATCTGTGTACTCAAAGCAGAAGCCCTCTAGGCAGTCATTTGAAGAGCAAAAGAAAAAGAATTCTTTGAAATGTACATACATGTTCTGTACAACTGGTCTACCTGTCTGGGATGAGTCTACAAATGGGATTAGAAAAGGATTGATTGCATCTGTAAAAAGAAACCTGTTTTCAGTTGGTTAGGTGGCAGCACTGACTTCAGTCATGTTAGCAGCCAAAGTTTCAAAGGAGCATCTACATATATGCCCCATAAATTTTACCAGAGTATTTATATGCTGTGTGTATGTGAAAGTGCAGGGATTCACAAAGAAGTGCTTTCATGTTCAAAGGAGCTAAATTACAGTCCTCATGCAGACTAAATTATCAATGAAGTCAGTTGGAATTTGTCGACCCGAGGATTGCCAAATTAGCCAAAACCAGGCAATGCACATTGAAAAGGTAACCAACTCACAAAATAGGTAATCACACTTACAAGTATGTGTTTGCTCTTGCACATTTTTCAGACACTAAAGAATCCTTTGAAAATGTGGCCAGAAGTCTTTAAAGCTGCACATAATCCCAGGTTTTCACATATTTCTGAAATTCAAAATATTTGTAGTTCTTTAGAACTGCTTGTGAAAGTTAATGAAACATGGTACAACGAGAAGTAGTAGTGACCACAGTTAGTTTTTGATGACCTATAAACCACCCAGATTAGCCGATTTTGTGGCAGGAAAACTTATATCCTGAATCTAATGTCAAGAAGGGAGTCAGAAGATATTCAGTGTGTTAATCCTGTCACTGCTGCCACCTTTATGCAAGCATGCCTGGACTCAACCACCTAATTCCCTGGGAAGCAGTATAGGATATACAAAGTTTCTGGGAAAACATGCTTTACCTTTCTTGCCTATTCCTTAGAGAAAGCTTTAATAATACTGAAAATAGTGGAAACCAGGAATTTAATTAGGGATATAATTAGCCATATTTTTCTAGCTACCTGAAGTAGCTTCAATTAGCATGCTTTGATGTAAATGAGAACAGAATCTGGCCCAGTGCTCGTAATTTGAAATTAGAATCCTATTAGCAGATGTCACTACACTTTTTTGCTAGTGAAGTTCATGGCTTCAAATGAAAGAGTCTAATATTACTAAATATTACAGTTATATTTTGGGCCTCCGGAAAGAGTTACTAATGTCTTAGGTCAGGAACAACTCACTGTCTCTATTGTTTCATCAAGGATTTAGGTTTTATAATGACCATATATGGGAATCTTAAACTGTTAGGCATTAATATGGATTGGCAGAGAATTTGTTTAAACAGAGAGCTATTTTAGAAGAGAATTGGAAAGGAGGCCTACTGGTGAGAAAGCAGCATTCACATTGTCTGTATTATTAGAAATAAAGATTATACCAAAGGTTCCACTGGTAAATAAAAAGATACTGCTTCTGACATCAGACTTCCCACTTAGCCCTCTGAACCACACAGGCAAACAAAAGGCACAAACTGCCCTGATACCGATTAGTGCATTAGCAGATTTAAATTTAAAATACAATCTAAATCAAACTGAAGTAAAATGCCCATAAAACATTTACATGAGGTAGATCTTGCAACATTCAGAAGTGGGCAAACGGTAGTCATAGCCAATACCTCGAGCTACAGGGGAGCTCTCTAGGCATTATTTCAAGCACAAGAGAAAAGGAGCTAAAATATTCTAAGCAATTTCTTAGTAACCAGTAGGCTGGTGACTTGGGGGCAGCACGCACACCTTAAGCCTGTACCTGGAGCACAATACACTCGATTGGTGGTTTTCAGACCCCATGGGTGCAAAACACTTTGCATGACAACACTGCATGTATGCAATCGTTGGTTATATCTTAATGCTTTTCACTGTGATACGCATTCTGAGAAACATGCAAGAGGCTGTATATAGAGAACAAAGAGGCATCAATAGACGCATAACCAAAATTAAGCTTTTGTTTATCACAAAATGTTTCTTATCCTCTTTTTTTCATTTTAATCAAATTCCCTGCAGAGTTTTTGTTTTGGAGTTCTCAGCAGTCTTACTTTTCAAACTGTTCTAAAACTTTAAAACATTTTAAGATAATCAAAGTTCAAACACGGTTTCTGAGTACATCATTTTAGCTGCCTGATTTGTTTAAAGAATTGTTTGACCAAAAAACACAGAAAATCAGATGTAGTACTTAAAAACCAGGGTTGTTTACTTGCCATTAACTTACAGAACTCAGTTTGGACTGAAAATTAAGCATATTGAAAACCAAATGATTTTTCTAAGAGAATATTTTTTGCATGAGACCTTTTTAACTGTATCTTTTTTTTAAAGAAAGAAGACATCTTAAGCACCTTACAGTATCTTTCATTTAACAGTTGGCAGAAGGGAACTCCCAGATAAACATTGGCCTGTGTCTTTCTCTTTAACCAGCTGAGTGATCCAAGCTTTTAATAAAGCTGTTCCAATTATTGTAAAAGTCATCTAGTACCTTATAGCCACAAATATTGACAGTTTATTGCACAACGCATTCATGACATTTGAAGGTCGCATCATACATAATACATACACTTTTATAAAAGTGTCTGGAACAAAGAGATACATGATCAGCAATTACATCTTACCATTTGAGGGTATGATTTTATACTTATTTAAAATGAAATACTATATGAAATGCACGCTGTTAATAAAACACAAAATAGTTCATTTTCTGTATTTATTGTTTTATTAATCAGAGATACTGAGTTCAGTTGTACAAAATCAACTGAATGTGGTCCATGCCCCAAGAAGATTACAGTGAAATATCATTGTACTGCAAACCATCACACATATTCTTAGCTCAGCATAAGAAAGTAAGCTTAAAACTTTAATCTCACTACTGTATACCTCTCCAGCCCTATTGAATTCAATGAAACTTCAACACTTAGATTTGAATCAGGACCTTAGCATATTATTGAAATATTAGTTTTGATAAAATTGAATCAAAATGAAACTGAAAAGAGTGCTGAAGAAATTTTTTTAATATATGCACATGCAGGCATATCAAACTTCTTCATCCTCTTCCAGTGCTCATTAGTTTTAAGGCCATTCTAAAATCACACACACATGCACAAATGGTATAATTAAAAGGTGTAACTTGCCATTTATGCAGTCAGACCTGTGCACAGTCCTTCAACGAAGTCAACAAACATCGGAAATACACAGGGCATGGCCAGGAGAGTGCTCATCTTTGGTTAAATGGTCTTCACTTCTATGGTATCACCACTAGATCCTGGAACCTCCAGTTGCCTAATGAGAGCTACGCTTGCAGCAAAATGACTTCAGATCACTATATTGTTCCCTCTAATACCATTTTTTGCTGGTTTGTTTCAAAATTTTGTTTGCTGTCTTCTTTCCTAAGCTCTTCACATACAAGACTCTTCCACCATCCAACTCCTTCACTTGCTTTTCAGTTCTGCTACTCCAAACCCATGGCTTTGAAATCCCACTTCCTTAATTTAACTGTATAGATCAAAGCACTTCAGATCCCAAACCACTGAGTTTGCCAGATGAGGTTCATGAAATTCCACGAGACTTGTACAATCTTTCCACAGGAAAAGTGGATACTTTAGAAGAGGATGTACTTCGTCATTTTTCAGAACAATGGGTCTATTTGCTGTCTTGAATGTAATGCTAGTTACCCTCAGTGATGAGCTTCTGCTTGTTCTTGCTTTCTTCAGAAGTGCACATCTGAGCTGCCGGAACACCTTATTGTACTTCTCTGTCCAGAACATGTATCTTCACGCGCAAAGCAGATACTTCTCTTTGGATCAGCAATGCTGGGCTTAAATATGTACTCACGGATCTTTCCTTGGTATTTTGCCAATGTTCTTTGCCATCTATCCTCAAAATTTACTCTGCTGTTCATTTATACTTCTGATAGCAACGTTAGCTCCCAAACCTTCCATATGACATACTTTCTATGGTTTTGTCCTCCTTTTCTTAAAACCAGCTTAGAATATTCTGGATTTTTACCAAATGTTCATGCCAGCAGTGGTCTGTGATTCTCATGTAAGCCTGTCTCACTAGTTTTCTTACCCAAACCCTTGACTTCCATTTTTTAGCTTTGATCCCGTCACCTAGATTTGAAATGGGCACTTGATTACTGACCAGAGAGGACATGGTCTTTCCACACTTCATTTGTGGAAAGATTGCTTACTGCTTTTGGAGAAAATTCCAGTGGGGAATCTAAGCAGAGAAGCTATCCAACTGGACCATCTTTTGGATTTGTATGTGTTATTTGTAGGCAGGTGTTCAGGTACCAGATGGCCTTAAAGCCCATACTACTCAGGTTATAGCAGCTTCTACAGGCTGTCTGCATCATATTCCCATCTCTGAGATTTGCAGAGTGGCTACATGGAGCTTGATAAACACTTTTACCTAGCATTGCTCTCCTGATGCCAAGGCTAGATCAGATATCCAATTTGGGAGAGTTGCCTACAGTCCCTCTTTAATTAAGTACTCCTGATCTCCCACTCCTGGGATGGATTGCTACTGCTGATTAAGCTCCAGAAGTAAGGATCTGTGGAGGCAATTTCATGAGGGAGAAAATGAAGTTGCTAGCTAATCAACTAAAATAACCATTAACTGGACTTCTGTGAATGAATATATTGCCGCCTTCTTGCTTCCATACTTACCCTGTTTCTTCCACATGTTAGCATCTCTACATACCTATAAACCAAACAGGTAAGGCGCACTTCATTATGACTTCTGTCTTGTTCCTAAACTACATGTGGGACAAAGAGAATCATTTGGTACAGCGTAGAGGCTACACTATGAAGAAAATCCAAGACGGTGTCAGTAAACTGTAGGAAAGACAGTCAATCTGGGTGGAAGAGAGTGGTATTGAAGCTATTTTCTCTAGGGTCTTCCCATATGCCCAACAATGCAGAGTCTGTGAGACTTTAAAAGGCACAAATTAACACCCAACTCCACATAGTTCTCGAAATCCATTAATATCTCTTAAAATCTTTTGAGTACTTGTATGAAAATATTTAATAACTACACTAGCCAAGTTTCACCCCGAGTTGCTGGGCTTAAAGAAATCCAAAAACCAAACAAATCATTTTTTCAAGTCAGAACCACAGACTTGCCTACATGATAAGTAGCTCTCAGGGCACCAGGTATCATTGGAGAAGTTTTTGCATACTATTGATTAAGAAAAACCCTTTTCATTATTATTATCTTATCACAGGGTGGCAAAATCAGCATAGGAGGTGCCGGTAGCAGGTCACCAGATTTTATAAAAATTCATTCTAATAAAGAAAAATGTAAATTATTTAAAATGTCACAGGAATATCTTTCTGTAGATGCCAGCAAGAAAGAAAGCAACAATAGAATCAGTCACATAAAAACAACTCCACAGGTAGCTAAATTACTAATTTCCCCCTCAACAAAATAAGAAAGAATTAAAGACTGTCAATCCACTTACATATTGCTGATTACAGAGGTGCTGACAGAGTCTCCAAAAAGTGAGTAATGTCACGGTGTGTGTTACAACATTTGGACAGACTATGATAGTATAGACTTTTCCAGTATCTGTATTTTCTTACTTCTCACTTTCCAGGGCTGCCTTCAAACTAAGTGACTGCTTTGAGCTAATAGAAATACCTCTGTAAATAATTTTTCTTCCATTTAACTTCTTCGGTACATGCCACTTCAGTATAATTTCTAACTTCTTTCCCCATTTCACAAAAAATGAGCTGTACTTGAAGAAATACTTATGAGCAACTCTGAACTGCTGAATCTATTTTACTAGCACTCTTTTTCTATAAATAAAATATGTTAATTACATGAGTTTTGCTATAACGGAAAAATATTGATTAAATTCATTACTTCTAATCTTGAGAAGGGATCTTTTAACTGTTCGGTGGGTTTTTTTTCCTCATTGGTTTACCAGTGTATTGTGGGCATACTAAGACCATGATGACTTTAAACATGGTATTATATGGATGGGGGAATTAATTTTTTTATACTAATGATATATCTCAAAAAGTACATTACTGGGTCAACCTGTATCCATGTTTTGTAAAACACCCTTAAAGTACACCGCTAGAATAACAGGCTATTTGTGGGCTATAAAAATATTAAATGCTGCCTAGGGAGCCGATATATCAATAATCCAGTTTCCTTTTTCTACTATGAAAACACAAAATTTTTCATCTGAACTATCCTGGTAAAAAGAGGAAAAAATACTATTTTGAATGGTCTTCTCTGATTTAGCTGAGCTTGTGGCAATAACTGGTTTAGGCATAGGCTTCAGTATGCTGGAATGATCCTGAAACTAATTTTGCATGTGTTGGAGTTGGACTGTGGCCACGCACGTCAGTATGCTGGAACAGAGTTATCTAAATCCTGAGCCTTATTTTACATGTGCTGGTGTTGGACTGTGGCCCTGCAATCTTTTAGGTCTCCATCTGTAGCTATCAAAGCCAGGGTGTGCCCAGCCACTTGCTACTGCTCGCTGCTTTCCTTCCACAGGAAAGCTACAGGCTCGCAACCACCCTCCCACACATCGGTGTGACTGGGAGCTCTTCAGAGTCCTGGCAGGTCTCATCAACCTTCCTCTAAAGCCTCTTTGCTGCCATGGCCAGCCTTTTGCAGCGCATCACACTTCTTATATCACTATAATCCTAGTTATCGAGTCCCACATCAGTGACGAGAAATATCAACCTCTCGGACAGATGTTCCCTCAGATTCAGTGAATTAATTCCTTTCCCAATACCAGGTAGAGCAGCCCTCTAATTTTTAAGTAAGCTATGGAGACCACAGCTCCCAAACTGATGGAAGGCCTGAGTTTCCCAGCCTGACAGCACTTTCCCTGTGACCATCGGCCACAGGGATTTGAAGTCCAGACAGTCTAGCAGAAGCTAGCAGTTGTTTTCGTCTGGGGAAGGGGACAAGAAAGATCAGGCGCTCGGAAGCCACGTTCCTCCAAAAATACAGGAAACACTGGCTGTGCACAAATCTGGACCACCAACACAGAGGAATTAATGGGGACTGAGGAAAGCAAAGGTAGTTGTACACAGTACTTATCAACCCCCTAAGATGAACTGGTAACCTCAGGGGGCATACAGGCTGATGGTAAGGTGGTATAAAGTTTTTGCAAGCCTTCTTCCACTTCTTTACAGTTCGTCCACATTAATCCACCAGCAAATACATATTTTAACCCATCAGGATCATCTATAAAATTAGGAGATAATCCGGACTGAATTATTTGCAAGCACATTTCTCTACCAGAATTTAATAACACTTTGTCTCTATGGAGCCTACCCAACTGAGGAAACAACTTCACACTAAGGTCAAAATTAGACATTTGAATGAAGATCGGGCATTTTTTTGTGACTGGACAGACACAAGTTAGCTTACTGTCTGCCTCAGAGACACAGGAAGACTTATTTTAGAAAAAGGAGGCTTGTTCCATCTCTTAACTTATTAGCAATGCACTTTCTTCCAACTCCAACAGTAAAAGAAATTCAAAACCCAGGTAGTCTGCATGCACGGAAGCACCTTTTGTTTAATAAATAATTCAACCATGTATTCCTTTTTAATTTAAAAATGGTCTGACTGAACAGTCAACAGAGTGAACTAAAGTTGGCAAAATACAGTGTTGAAAAATTAAAAAGTGTATTCAAGGCCATATTCATTTGCTTCACTTCTTATATACTGGAGAGACAGGCTGTGCTGAAGTTCTAGCTTTTTTTCTTTTTCTTTTAAATTATACACATACAGTCACATGATGCTCACTTGATTTTGAAAGCTGCCTTGCCCTGGAATTAGTCTGTCTCTGTTACCAGCACAGCAGCCACTGTTCCTCTACCTCACAAACGTCATCACAAATTCAGCCAAAACGTTCTCATGAGCTCCTCTGCCATGCCTGTGAGGGCCAGACTTAACTATCGACCATCTTGGAAAACAGAAATACTGTAAAACATTCTGGAAATATTCAGACTATCATCTGAATGATGGTCCCACATATTAATAAGTGTATGGTAAGGTACAGGAAACACATCTAGCTGCAAAAATCTGCAGATAATGATGCAATGAAATCGATCCCAGGACTGAATTTGTAACACACTATTGTAAATGCATACAAATACTTGGAACCAGTGAAGTGCATTTGGTACTGTCTGATCCTCCTGAAGACAGTCAAAAGCATATAGCACTATCTTAAGTATGAATTCACAGGCTCAGTTTCTGTAAAACGAAATTATTAGCAGTAAGCAGCTGAGGATAAGAAGGGAAAAAGCAAAATCAACTTGTACACTTAGCCTTCTGCACTACAATGTTTAAAAGAATTTCTTGAATCTTAGAGCAGAGAGCAAGGAAAAAGCAATGCTGTGGCAAAACCTCCTTGTTTGAGATTCCTAGAGATCTACCCGTTCCCCCACACATCCCAAAGCAGCAGCAGGTACTGAATGCCTTCCTAACAAAGCACAGCACACCCTTTTAGTCTCCACTCTGTGGAGTGTTTGATTCCCATCACTGTGAATGGCTTTACAACGTTTTGCACCCTTTCTGATCAGTGTATTCTACACCAGTGGCCACTCTGTAACCATCACACAACATCACCAACGTGAAATTACCAGCTCGATGATGCTCACATGACATTAAATGCTGACAGAAGGAAATCTTATCTCAGAAAGGTAAGATATGCAGGAAAGAAGGTCTTTACAGGGAAGGAGGATTGGGGAAACCTAGCCCTTACAAAGTAACACTGACTTTTAAGAAAATGACTCGGCAATAACATATCTTTCAAAGTGGACATACTTATTTAAAACGCACCTTCTTAGAGCCACAGGATGACAGACATGAGTCACATTTGGAAGAGACAGAAGTTTCACAAGTACATCTTGAATAATTCCACAGCATATGGAGGAAGACCAGCTTTTCACCAAATTTTCACTATTCTGAACAGTAGTAAAATTACCTGCAGTGTATGAGATGAAAACACTAACAGACCAGATAAACACTTTGTACAGATAGGAAACTTTCAACACTTTGCTCTGTTGTGACAAAACAGCCTATGAATTATATGCACAAAATAAAGCTCTGAATCTGACAAAATCTGAACAAACACATCAGGATAACTGTAGAGATTGTTTAGACCCAAACTCCTACCCTGCAAGTCTGAGTATCTTAAGATTCTAATTTTGCCCGATTACGAGCTTACATTGAGACACTATGCAATAAGTACCATCTCAGCGAGCAGGCTAATTTAAACTCTGAGAATGCAGGCTACTGCATTTGTGGAGACACATGTTTCCATGCCTTTTCAGGATGGCACTAGTGGGAGCCACTCCAATAGCCTGGCAGGGCCACGCAGAATTTGGTACATAACAAACTGGCTTGCAACCCATTACATTTGAAAGCTGTCTACAGTGGGACTGGCCAACCTAACAAAGCAATGTATGGGGTTGAGAAAAGGTGAACGGCAGTATAAAGTGTTCAAATGAAATGGAAATAATTCCAACAATTTTACTAGTACTGGTTCTCTTCTGGTTACAGATTCTGTGATATCTCACTACAGATATGTGCCCAGTCATGAAGGTCATACGTATTTGTTTCAAAAAAAAAAAAAAAAGATCCTGTTGGCTACTGGGCAGTGGAGCTTGCTGGTACACGGCTGAAACATTTTAATAAGGAATAGACAACCAAAGCCTGTCACTGCTTAACAGTCAGCAACTCTATACTACTATCATACCAAGTTTTATCATAAAACTGCAGGAGAGTAGCATTGTGTATTTAAAATAAACAATGATGGGAAGATACAACTTAGGAAAGGCAACTCAGATGCCAGACGGGACGCTGGTGAGTGTTGTGGATCAATGGAAGTGCATTCCAGAAGAGAATTGCTGGATAGACCGTCACATGCAGTACTGCTCCAGTGAGTGCTGTTCACCAAACAACATACTTCCTTCTCTGTTCTTTTCAATTAATATTTGTTTTAGTTATGTTGAATCACTGCTCATCTACTAAGATATTATTTGATATTTTTTTTTAAGAAATTCCTTTCTTCTTGGATACACTTTCACCACAGGTTTTTTGAAGCATGAGAGTAAACACACAGTCCCTATGATGGCAATTTCCATTCATAGTTTGACAACTAAATGTTGTGATGCTACTTGAAACTCCTGCCTCTTATCTTTCAATTTTTCTTTAGGGAAAAACAGCACAGAAATATATTTTGTCATCTATTTGAAAAGATGCAGATATAATCCACCTATGATGATTGCAATTTTTTGAATTAAGACTGCAATCCAAAACAGCGGTATGATCTACATTTTAACCACAGCTATTACAATAAATGAAACCAAACATAGTCATTCTCCACACATTTATCTTTATTCTGATAATGCTTTGCAAGACTTCTGGCTGAGAATGCTTTACACCAGTAAGCATTACTGAAAATATTCCCTGAAAAATATGCATCATAAGACCATAGTTAAAGCAGAAGTATAGATAGGAGATGGTATGCATCCAGATCTTTCTTTGCTTATCATCTATGGTGCAGAAGTTGCTAGCCATCGAACGTTTTAAATATCTGAGGGTCTTCAGATGGCAGACAACCAGCAACATAAGATCAGGTAGTAGTAGCTGACTGTCAACATCACAGGCAAACCCATTGCCTTTGGCATTATCAGGCACTTCAGTCAGCATGGTCATTTGAGGGAGCAACGGCAAACCAACCTTTCCCATCGGGACAGGGTGTACTAGGGACACGGCTGAAGCACGCTGACAGCATGGGAACTGATGGCAGTCACGCTGAATTCCTTCAAGGGACCAACCCCTTCCCACCCTCCCACGGACAGTGCTGTACTTCACCAGCAGTTTTAGCAGTTTCAGTGTTTCTGTCTGCCCTCCAACACACACAGAGGCACTGAAGCTTTCTCTCAAAACAGATTTTCATTAACTTGCACTACCAGACCCTCTCTGATGCAAAAA